>NC_086445.1:393706746-393891746 GCF_028390025.1 Pseudophryne corroboree
CTTTACAGTATAAAATGCAACTGGACTATAATCGTCCACAATATGTGACATCCAATGTTCAGTCACAGTTGTGTCCATATAAACAGATGAAGACTTTAAGCACATGTGCATCCAGATATTTGGGTTAGTTGATTAGTTGATTAGTGTAGCAGCAATGTTCATAACCTAGGTTAATCCACGTTTGGTAAATAAATCACTATAATCCACCACAATCAACATGGGCATGCAACCATATTTATATACTGCCCTCTAGCTAGGGCTCTCATGATCTGTCCTGGACACTGGTTACTGAGCGGGCTTGTTTAATAGGAATTCTCACCAACCAGCTGATTGTATACTGGATCAGAGTCTCCGCAGCCGACTCCTTCTTTGAATCCCGCCACACCTCAGGTCCGTTTGGTATATGTGTCCAGAAATACAGCCAGGTCCATATGCTGCGAACCTCTCTCAACGCGTTTCTCCGCCTGTGAAATCAGCGGCTTCCTCAGGAGAAATATGGTACATACTCCGATTGACCTGTTTAAATAACCCACATGTCATCTATTTCCGGGCGCTATTAGAATGCGCACGCGCACCCAATGCGTGTCGCGTGCGTTCAAGGGTCCAGAGAGTAACTGACTTCCGATTTTCCGAAGAGGCGCGCACGCGCATTAACTGCGTCTCACGTGCGGGTCAAACTCTATGCAGCTCTAATTGTCTCGCTTTAATCATCTCTTCCTCTTACATGTTCTTATATACATCCGCCCCTCATATACGTCAGTACTATTACCCAGTCACTACTACCCGAAAACATCCATAGACCTCGTAATTAATTTGGTTAATGGTATTAACAAACCAACACATAATTCATAGAGGCCATCACGTAAAATTCATATACATATATAAATTAAAAATATGTATATTATAATCAATATACAAAATTAAAAAATCTTACAAGAAATCCCTATTTCTCATACGTTAAAAGAAAAAGAAAAAAACACTCGGCGCTGACTTTAACAAGGAATCTCCTGTAATAAACCACTAGTTTTCCAGATATGCTGCAGCTCTAACAAGGAGATCACTGAATCTCCCAAAAAGTAATAAAAACCACCAAATAAATATTAAATAAAGCGCTGCATAACCGGAATCACTTCGTGTTTTTTTTATTCACACAACATTGAGACAAATGACATACATATAACACACACACACAGACCCGGCCAGTATTAAAATTACCTTAAATTAATTAATAATACTCATTAACCCATCAATGCCCAACTTCACAACATACCCTTCATTCCAATTAGGACCTAACAATGATGCATCACTGGTATGTTAATCAATTGATAACATGCATATAATTTAACTGAGGGGCCCCTTATGGCTATAACTGGGTTCACTACGGCTGGCCGGCGGTCGGGCTCCCGGCGACCAGCATCCCGGCGCCGGGAGCCCGACCGCCGGCTTACCGACAGCGTGGCGAGCGCAAATGAGCCCCTTGCGGGCTCGCTGCCCTCGCCGCGCTACGGGCACGGTGGCGCGCTACGCGCGCCACACTATTTTATTCTCCCTCTATGGGGGTCGTGGACCCCCACGAGGGAAAATAAGTGTCGGTATGCCGGCTGTCGGGCTCCCGGCGCCGGTATACTGAGCGTCGGGAGCCCGACCGCCGGCATACAGAAGACCACCCCTATAACTTAACCCTCAATTGCTTTACAGTATAAAATGCAACTGGACTATAATCGTCCACAATATGTGACATCCAATGTTCAGTCACAGTTGTGTCCATATAAACAGATGAAAAGACTTTAAGCACATGTGCATCCAGATATTTGGGTTAGTTGATTAAAGTAGCAGCAATGTTCATAACCTAGGTTAATCCACGTTTGGTAAATAAATCACTATAATCCACCACAATCAACATGGGCATGCAACCATATTTATATACTGCCCTCTAGCTAGGGCTCTCATGATCTGTCCTGGACACTGGTTACTGAGCGGGCTTGTTTAATAGGAATTCTCACCAACCAGCTGATTGTATACTGGATCAGAGTCTCCGCAGCCGACTCCTTCTTTGAATCCCGCCACACCTCAGGTCCGTTTGGTATATGTTAGTGATGAGCGGATTCGGTTTTACTCGGTTCTCAAAACCGAATCTTATTGGCTATCCAAAACACGTGACATCCGTGAGCCAATAAGATTCGGTTTTTTCGAACCGAGTAAAACCGAATCCGCTCATCTCTAGTATATGTGTCCAGAAATACAGCCAGGTCCATATGCTGTGGACCTCTCTCAACGCGTTTCTCCGCCTGTGAAATCAGCGGCTTCCTCAGGAGAAATATGGTACATACTCCGATTGACCTGTTTAAATAACCCACATGTCATCTATTTCCGGGCGCTATTAGAACGTGCACGCGCATCCAACGCGTGTCCGCGTGCGTTCCAGGGTCCAAAGAGTAACTGACTTCAGATTTTCCGAAGAGGCGCGCACGCGCATTAACTGCGTCTCACGTGCGAGTCAAACTCTATGCAGCTCTAATTGTCTCGCTTTAATCATCTCTTCCTCTTACATGTTCTTATATACATCCGCCCCTCATATACGTCAGTACTATTACCCAGTCACTACTACCCGAAAACATCCATAGACCTCGTAATTAATTTGGTTAATGGTATTAACAAACCAACACATAAATCATAGATGCCATCACGTAAAATTCATATACATATATAAATTAAAAATATGTATATTATAATCAATATACAAAATTAAAAAATCTTACAAGAAATCCCTATATTACTATAGTGCATAATGTCCACCGCAACCTGTATATCTACATTATTCATTTACAAACATGCGTAAAAATTTGTATTGTTATCTTCATTAACAGTCTCCAATGTCCCGATTAGATACATATAGAAGATATAACCCGCAAGATAAGAGACAAAGCCAATCTCTTACGGGTAGCCCTTTTTTCTATAAATACTCATATTTCCAACATGACAGAGCATAGACCCACTCAAATATCAACCTAACAATCCCTTTCCACTTATTTCAGGCAAAAAGGTTTCCATACAACTGAATTACCACTATTAAATAAATATCATAAACATGGCTCACGATCGATACAAGAACCCTTAATCGCCAATGAACTAACCCTTCCCCCCACACACACAGATCATAGACCACATAATGTTACATATCCAATACCCCCAATACATATGCATGCATATATATACACACTATTAAATGCGTGCACATACACGCACGCATACATATATAGAGGAATACCACCATCCCAGTGGAACCCGATGTCCCTATTTTGACTATCTGGGAAACTAAGGACTCAAGAGGGGAATCTATAATTCACAAATCAATCGATCAGATGTCTAATGGATATTGTTCAACTCAACTGTATCGTTTAAACCACCCGGTACCATCGTACCTAAACAATATATCCAATAAGCCTCTCTCTTACAGAGGAGCCCATAACGATCACCACCTCTAGCCGTTTTGTTAACCTGTTCAATACCAAACATCTGGATGTTTTTTAAATTTCCCAGTTCACAATTACTGATATGATTATAGAGGCTTTGTTTTCTTGTCCTACTGATGATATTCCTTTTATGTTCCATCAGCCTGTCATGTAACATTCTGGTAGTCCGGCCAATATATTGCTTACCGCATCCACAAATAAGTAAATAGATTATGAATGAGGATTTGCAATTAATAAATGCCTTTATAGGGAAGGATTCCCCTGTAATTCTAGAACTAAACATATCAACTTTACGACTAGTGAAGGAACATGTCTGACATCTGATATTTCCATGTCTATGAAACCCAGCTGGTTTCACAGGTAACCAACTATGCTTCGGATTTTCTCCTGAGGTGGCACTTTTCATATGGCTAGGTGCCAATCTTAATTTAAGATTATTAGATTTTCTAAAAAATCACTCTATTACTGCACCTAGTCCCTGTATTCAGAATTTCGTCCATCTGTAATAGTTGACTATTCTTCTGAATAATGGCCTTAATCTCATTTGCATGAGAATTATATCTGGTAATGAAGTGTGCTGCACTACCTATATCCTCCTCCCCAATATGACCTTCCTTAGCATTCTTCTCCTTACCTTGTAGTAAGCAACATCTATCCATATTGCATACTTCCCTATAGGCTTTATTAACCACCCTAGGGGGGTATCCCTGCTCTATAAATGAACCCCTCAGTTTTTCTGCCTGTATAGTAAACATTTCAATAGTAGAACTATTTCTTTTTAATCTAATAAATTGGCCTTTAGGCACGTTATCACGCCATTTTTGTAGATGACTACTACCATAATTCAAGAATCGGCTTTGATCCACATCCTTAAAGAATGTGCATGTATTCAAATTGTCTTCCATAGCCTCCAGAGCGATATCCAAATAAGATATAGTGGTTAAACTATAATTATAAGTGAATTTAAGACCAAAATCATTAATATTAAGACCCTCCAAAAAATTCTGCAATGTGACCTCATCACCACCCCAAATGAAAAACAAATCATCAATAAAACGGCAATAGAGGACGAGATCCGCGCCGAGCCCGCCCCCCCACACATGTTCCTCTTCAAAGCTGCCCATGTACAGGTTCGCAAAGCTCGGCACGAATCTTGTCCCCATCGCCGTGCCCTTTAACTGTAAATAATAATTAGTGTCAAAAATAAAATAATTGTGATGAAGTATAAATTCAATTGAACTTAATATAAAATCACTGAAGTATAAATTCAATTGAACTTAATATAAAATCACTGACTGTTAATGAAGATAACAATACAAATTTTTACGCATGTTTGTAAATGAATAATGTAGATATACAGGTTGCGGTGGACATTATGCACTATAGTAATATAAGAGAATTTTGGTACTTACCGATAAATCCATTTCTCTGAATCCTCTAGGGGACACTGGAGTCCTATACAGTAGGGGTGTGAAGCCTTGAACCGGAGGTGTGGCACAATCTAAAATTAGCATTGTCTGCACAGCCGGCTTCTCCCGCTTCACATCCCTCCTCCCTCAGTTTGAAAAATTTGACAGAGAATAGGACATGACACTATAGCACATGGCGATGAACCGAACCGTACAACATATCAAACAGCGGCCAAGAACTCTTAACCGAAGAAGTAACGCTGTTTGTACAAACTGTTTAAAACAAGAACTTTGAACACAGAAGGTTGACAGCACCGAGGCGGGCGTCCAGTGTCCCCTAGAGGATTCAGAGAAATGGATTTATCGGTAAGTACGAAAATCCTCTTTTCTCTTTCATCCACTAGGGGACACTGGAGTCCTATACAGTAGGGGACGTCCCAAAGTTATCCCCCAGGGAGGGAGTGCTGTCGGTGGCCTGCAAAACTAAACGTCCGAACTTAGATTCTCTGGACGCAAAAGTATCAAACTTGTAAAATTTCGCGAACGTGTGGGCTGAAGACCACGTCTCCGCTCTGCAAAGTTGAGTAGTGGAAGCACCCCTGGCAGCCGCCCACGAGGCACCCACTGATAGGGTAGTGTGAGCACCCGTCTGAATTGGAACCTGTTTGCCACAGGAAATATAAGCTTGTCGAATGGCAAGTCTAATCCATCTAGACAAAGTCTGCTTAGATGCCGGCCAACCCTTCTTTGGCCCATCATAAAGAACAAACAAATGGTCCGACTTTCTGAAAGACGACGTAACCTGTACGTATACCCGTAAAGCTCGGACAACATCCAATGACACGTCCTCATCTGTGAGACCCTGGAAAGATGGGACCACTATTAGCTGGTTTACGTGAAACCCCGAAACCACCTTCGGAAGGAAGTCTGCTCTTGTACGGAGTTCCGCCCTATCCTCATGAAAAACTAAGAAAGGACTCTTACAGGATAAGGCTCCCAACTCAGAAACCCGCTTAGCCGAAGCCAAGGCAAGTAATAACGTGACCTTCCAAGAGAGACATTTCAGGTCTGTCAACGGCTCAAAAGTCGGTGACTTCAAATATTCTAACACCAAATTTAAGTCCCATGGTGCCGTGGGAGGACGAAAAGGGGGTTGAATCCTCAGAACCCCCTGTAAAAAGGTTTGAATCTCTGGCAAGGATGCTAGCCGCTGTTGAAAAAGGATGGAGAGAGCCGAAATCTGTACCTTCAGAGAGCCCAGTCTGAGCCCTCCCTCTAGACCGGCCTGAAGGAAAAGTAGAAGTCGAGATATATGGAAGTTCGTTGAATTCCATCCCCGTACCTGACACCAAGCCATGTACCGTCCTCCAAATCGTGTAGTAGTGCCTGGCTGTGACCGGCTTCCTAGCGGCAATCATTGTAGGAATGGCCATTCGTGGAATCCCTCTGTTTCTTAAGATCCGGGTTTCAATAGCCACGCCGTCAAACGCAGCCTGTTCAGGTCGGGGTGTAGGAACGGTCCCTGAGATAGCAGGTCCTCTCTCTGAAGTAACCTCCAAGGATCTTCCGCAAGTAACCCCAGCAGGTTGGAGTACCAACTCCTGCGGGGCCAATCCGGTGCGATTATAATGGCCCACACTCGTTCCCGCTTTACCCTTTTCAGAACCCTGGTTATGAGTGGGAATGGTGGAAATATGTAAACCCTCTTGTAACACCAAGGAAGTGTTAATGCGTCCACTCCTTCTGCTGCTGGATTTCGAGTCCTTGACACATATCTGGGCAGCTGATGGTTTTGTCGAGACGCCATTAGGTCCACCTCAGGCAGACCCCATCTTCTCACAATCATGTTGAAAATCCGTGGATGAAGGCACCACTCTCCCGGATGCATGTCCTGGTGACTGTGGTAATCTGCTTCCCAGTTCTCCACACCTGGAATGAACACTGCCGAGAGAATGATGTCTCGTCTTTCTGCAGACAAGATCTTTGTGGCTTCCTTTAACGCCATCCTGCTCTTTGTTCCTCCTTGACGGTTTATGTAAGCCGTCGTCGTGACATTGTCTGACTGAATCCTGATGCGTTGATTCATGACTAGGTCTTCTGCTAAGAGAAGTGCATTGTAAACTGCTCTTAGTTCGAGGATATTTATGGGTAGTTTGCTCTCCTGTAGCGTCCACCGTCCTTGAAACTGATGGTCCTCTAGGACGGCTCCCCAACCTCTGAGACTGGCATCCGTCGTCAGGATCCTCCAATCCCAAATGCCGCATTTCTTGCCGGCTGCAAGGTTCTTGTGTAACGACCACCATATCAAGGAGACCCGTACTTGTGGTTGAAGTCGGATTCTCCGATGGAGAAGCCAGTGCGAGCCTGCTCCCTGAGCAATGAGATTTATTTGGGATGGTCGGGAATGAAGTCTGCCGTACTGGAGAGCTTCGAACGACGCCACCATCTTCCCGAGAAGTTGCACACAGAGGTGCAGAGAAACGGTTTGCGTCTTCAGTACCTGAGCCACTAATCTCTGTAGGTCCTGGACCTTGTTCTCTGGTAGGAACACACGTGATAGGACCGTGTCCAAGATGAGACCGAGGAATTGAATCCGTTGAGTCGGTATGAGGTTGGACTTTTGGAAATTGACAATCCATCCATGTTGAATTAGAAATTGATGGGATGTCTGAATATCCTTGAGCAGTCGAGTCTGAGATGGAGCCTTGATCAGTAAATCGTCCAGAAAAGGTATAATCGTGACCCCCAACAGTCTCAGTCCTGCAACATGATCTTTGTGAAAATTCTTGGGGCTGATGCTAGACCGAACGGCAAGGCCCGGAATTGGTAGTGATCCGCCACCAGTGCGAACCTTAAGTAAGCCTGGTGAGGAGTCCAGATTGGAATATGAGGATATGCATTCTTTATGTCCATGGATACCATGAACTCGCCCTGTTCTAAGCCTGCAATGACTGATTGGATTGATTCCATCTTGAATCTGTACTCTTAAAAACTGGTTGAAAACTTTTAAATTGAGTATTGGTCTGACCATCCCGTCTGGCTTTGGCATGACAAAAAGATTGGAATAGAACCCCGTTCCTCTCTGAGAAGCGGGAACCGGAATAATGACCTCTGCTTGTAGCAATTTGAGAATTGCTGCCCGTAGTGCCCTTGCTTTTTGAGGGCACTGAGGCAATCCTTGTAAAAAACTGATTGTGAGGCCTCTGTTGAAATTCCAGTTTGTATCCCTGAGAGATTAAGTTATTCACCCAAAGTTCTGGTGAGGTTTTGGCCCAGATGTCCAGAAAACCTTCCAGTCGGCCGCCCACCAAGGGGGACCCCAGGTGAGCTGGGAGGCCGTCATGCCACGGTCTTGTCAGCAGGTTTATCCTGCTTTCTGGTTGCTGCCTGCGAGCGGCCTCTACCTCTGCCCCCGCGTGCTTGTGTACCGAAACCCCTACCTCGGGCTCGAAAGGACTGTGATCTAAATGAAGGAAACGCTGGTCCCGAATAACCTCTCCTAGTTTCTCGTATAAGGAGTAGGCAGAAAAGTGGACTTTCCCGCTGTAGCCTGCGAAATCCACTTGTCCAACTCTGGTCCTAACAGCATTTCACCCCCAAAGGGGATGGATTCCACCACCTTCTTGGTGTCAGAGTCTCCTTGCCATTCTCTGACCCAAAAAATCCTTCTAGCCGATATGGCCGATGCAGATATGTGCGATGCTATTCTGCTAATATCCTTAGAAGCTTGACACAAGTATGAAGCAGATTCTCGAATGTGTTCCGCCAGTTGGGTAATCTCTTCTAAGCTATTTTCCTCCTTAATAGCTTGTACAATACGGTCGGACCATGCACCCATGGCCTTGTTGACCCAAACACAGATGATCGCAGGTCTCTGCGCTGCACCTGCTGCTACAAAGATTGATTTTAACGCAGTGTCAACTTTACGGTCTGACGCATCCTTTAAAGTAGTTACGTTAGGAATTGGCAAGATTGTCTTCTTTGACAACCTTCCTAGGGAAGCATCCACTACCGGCGGAGACTCCCACTTATCCATTACACCCTTAGGTAGGGGGTAAGTTACCTGAAACCGTTTCGGAAATTGAAAGCGTTTGTCAGGTTGTTTCCAAGCCTCCTCTATCTAAGATTGGAGGGATTTAGGAATGGGGAACACTGCTGAACGCGGCTTTTGGGATTCGAACAAATCGAAATCTTCCGGCTCCCGGATTTCCTCTTCCTTAAAGCTGAGGATGTCCTTTACCGCGTCAATTAAGGAGTCCAGCCCCGAGATTGCAGAGTCCTCTTCTGGAAAATCGGCGTCTAGGTTAGTTTCAATTAACTCCCCTTCTTCCGTATCCAGAAGAAAACCCTCTTCCTCCTCAGATTCTGGTATAATAGGAAGAGTTCTTTTAACAGCTTTGCGCACACTCGTTTCTGCGTGTGCGGGCGGCGTTAACCTGATGAGAAATTCTTCCATTGTCTTTGAGAATCCCGCAGCCCATTCCGATTGCTGCTTGCGCGATTCTGCCATCTCCTTGGAGATTCTATTAGCAAGGTTGTCTTCCCATGCCTTAGCCAGAGCACTGTTCCAGGGTGGAGCGTCCTTGTCTAAGCTCTTCTTGTTACATTTCGTACAAACATAACAGGTCTTTGAGGTCTTGGTTGCCTTAGACATGTTGTTTTTTTTGTTTAAACCCTTTACCAGGGTAGCACGCAGCGCTTTCACCCTTTAAACTAGGAAGAGAAAGACTGGGAGATGGCGGAAGCAAAGGTATTGGATCCGGCTGGAATTACCTGTCCTTTTTTTTTTAATAAAAGGAACAGGCCAAAAAAATAATAATTTAAAAATAAAAAACCAGCCGACTCGCAACCCTCACACCCCAACTGTAAATCAGCTACGATGTTAGAGTTGGCTTGCTTCCATGTATTTTCTCCGGAATCTTTGAAACAGAAGTCCCTTGAAAACATAATTTTTAAAGTTTGATTACTTTTCAGGAGATCCTCAAACTGTATATTGTATATATACATTACACCAGCAGAGGGAGCTGTTACCTAACGATCCCTCTCCTATATTAATGCATGCACTATCCAGGCAGTGCAGCAGGGGGAGCTAATTCTTTTATAAAAAAACTTTCCCCTATGTACACTACCGGGGGGTGGGGGGACCCATCCCTTACCTCAGCCTGGCACCAAAATGGAGAAACATGGCCCCCACTAAATGTAAGTTTTAGTAAAAAATAAGATTTTACTCACCGGTAAATCTATTTCTCGTAGTCCGTAGTGGATGCTGGGGACTCCGTAAGGACCATGGGGAATAGACGGCTCCGCAGGAGACTGGGCACATCTAAGAAAGATTTAGGACTATCTGGTGTGCACTGGCTCCTCCCCCTATGACCCTCCTCCAAGCCTCAGTTAGGAACTGTGCCCGGAAGAGCTGACACAATAAGGAAGGATTTATGAATCCCGGGTAAGACTCATACCAGCCACACCAATCACACCATATAACACGTGATAGGAACCCCGGTTAACAGTATGATAACAAAATGGAGCCTCTGAAGAGATGGCTCACAACAAAACCCGCTTTTTGTAACAATAACTATGTACAGGTATTGCAGACAATCCGCACTTGGGATGGGCGCCCAGCATCCACTACGGACTACGAGAAATAGATTTACCGGTGAGTAAAATCTTATTTTCTCTGACGTCCTAGTGGATGCTGGGGACTCCGTAAGGACCATGGGGACTATACCAAAGCTCCCAAACGGGCGGGAGAGTGCGGATGACTCTGCAGCACCGAATGAGAGAATTCCAGGTCCTCCTCAGCCAGGGTATCAAATTTGTAGAATTTTGCAAACGTGTTTGCCCCCGACCAAGTAGCTGCTCTGCAAAGTTGTAAAGCCGAGACCCCTCGGGCAGCCGCCCAAGATGAGCCCACCTTCCGTGTGGAATGGGCTTTTACAGATTTAGGCTGCGGTAAGCCTACCGCAGAATGCGCCAGCTGAATAGTGCTACAAATCCAGCGCGCAATAGACTGCTTAGAAGCAGGAGCACCCAGCTTGGTGGGTGCATACAGGATAAACAGCGAGTCAGTCTTTCTGACTCCAGCCGTCCTGGAAATATAAATTTTTAGGGCCCTGACTACGTCCAGCAACTTGGAATCCTCCAAGTCCCTAGTAGCCGCAGGCACCACAATAGGTTGGTTCAAGTGAAAAGCTGAGACCACCTTTGGGAGAAACTGAGGACGAGTCCTCAATTCTGCCCTATCCATATGGAAAATCAGATAAGGGCTTTTACAAGACAAAGCCGCCAATTCTGAAACCCGCCTGGCCGACGCCAAGGCCAACAGCATGACCACTTTCCACGTGAGATATTTTAAATCCACAGTCTTAAGTGGTTCGAACCAATGTGATTTCAGGAATGCCAAAACCACATTGAGAACCCAAGGTGCCACTGGGGGCACAAAAGGAGGCTGAATATGCAGTACTCCTTTGACAGAAGTCTGAACTTCGGGCAGTGAAGCCAGTACTTTTTGGAAGAAAATCGACAGAGCCGAAATCTTGACCTTTATGGACCCCAATTTGAGGCCCAACGTCACCCCTGCTTGCAGGAAGTGCAGGAATCGACCCAGTTGAAATTCCTCCGTCGGGGCCTTCATGGCCTCACACCAAGCAACATATTTTCGCCAAATGCGGTGATAATGTCTTGCGGTGACATCCTTCCTGGCTTTGATCAGGGTAGGGATGACTTCCTCCGGAATACCCTTTTCGTTAAGGATCCGGTGTTCAACAGCCATGCCGTCAAACGCAGCCGCGGTAAGTCTTGGAACAGACAGGGTCCCTGCTGCAGCAGGTCTCGTCTGAGCGGCAGAGGCCAAGGGTCCTCTGTAAGCATCTCTTGAAGTTCCGGGTACCAAGCTCTTCTTGGCCAATCCGGAACCACGAGTATGGTTTTCACTCCTCGCCTTCTTATTATTCTCAGTACCTTGGGTATGAGAGGTAGAGGAGGAAACACATAAACCGACTGGTACACCCATGGTGTCACTAGAGCGTCCACCGCTATCGCCTGAGGGTCTACCTGTGGTTTTTCCCGCCGGTTGACCAACATTTGGAAGACTTCTGGATGAAGTCCCCATTCTCCCGGGTGGAGGTCGTGCCTGCTGAGGAAGTCTGCTTCCCAGTTGTCCACTCCCGGAATGAACACTGCCGTTAGTGCTAACACATGATTCTCTGCCCATCTGAGAATCCTTGTGGCTTCTGCCATCGCCATCCTGCTTCTCGTGCCGCCCTGTCTGTTTACATGGGCGACCGCTGTGATGTTGTCTGACTGGATCAGTACCGGCTGGTTTTGAAGCAGGGGTCTTGCCTGGCTTAGGGCATTGTAAATGGTCCTTAGCTCCAGGATATTTATGTGAAGAGAAATCTCCTGATTTGACCACAGTCCTTGGAAATTTCTTCCCTTTGTGACTGCCCCCCAGCCCCGAAGGCTGGCATCCGTTGTCACTAGGACCCAGTCCTGTATTCCGAATCTGCGGCCCTCTAGTAGATGAGCCCTCTGCAGCCACCACAGCAGCGACACCCTGGTTCTGGCCGATAGGGTTATCCGCTGTTGCATCTGGAGATGGGACCCGGACCATTTGTCCAACAGGTCCCACTGGAACGTCCTTGCGTGGAACCTTCCGAATGGAATTGCTTCGTACGAAGCTACCATTTTTCCCAGGACTCGTGTGCATTGATGTACCGACACTTTTCCTGGTTTTAGAATGTCTCTGACCAGAGATGACAATTCCTCGGCTTTTTCCAGTGGAAGAAACACTCTTTTCTGGTCTGTGTCCAGAATCATTCCCAGGAACAGAAGATGTGTCGTCGGGACCAGCTGTGACTTTGGAATGTTTAGAATCCAGCCGTGCTGTTGTAGCACTTCCTGAGAAAGTCCCACCCCCACTATCAACTGTTCTTTGGACCTCGCCTTTATCAGGAGATCGTCCAAGTACGGGATAATTAAAACTCCCTTCTTGCGAAGGAGTATCATCATTTCGGCCATTACCTTGGTAAAGACACTCGGTGCCGTGGATAACCCGAACGGCAGCGTCTGGAACCGATAGTGACAGTCCTGTACCACAAATCTGAGGTACTCCTGGTGCGGAGGGTAAATGGGGACATGCAGGTACGCATCCTTGATGTCCAGGGATACCGTGTAATCCCCCTCCTCCAGGCTCGCAATAACCGCCCTGAGCGATTCCATCTTGAACTTGAACCTTTTGGTATAAGTGTTCAAGGTTTTTAAATTTAAGATGGGTCTCACCGAACCGTCCGGTTTCGGTACCACAAACATTGTGGAGTAGTAACCCTTTCCTTGCTGAAGGAGGGGTACCTTGACGATCACTTTCTGTGAATACAGTTTTTGAATAGCCACCAACACTGCCTCCCTGGCAGAGGGAGTTGCCGGCAAGGCAGATTTTAGGAAACGGCGGGGGGGGGAGACGTCTCGAATTCCAGCCTGTACCCCTGAGATACTACTTGAAGGACCCAGGGATCCACTTGTGAGAGAGCCCACTGTGTGCTGAAAAACCTGAGACGTGCCCCCACCGTTCCCGATACCGCCTGAGCAGCCCCAGCGTCATGCTGTGGACTTACCGGACGCAGGGGAGGACTTCTGCTCCTGGGAACTAGCTGTGTGCTGCAGCTTTTTCCCCCTTCCTCTGCCCCTCGGCAGAAAGGATGAGCCTCTAGCCCGCTTATTTTTCTGGGGCCGAAAGGACTGTACCTGATAATACGGTGCTTTCTTTTGCTGTGGGGTAGCCTGTGGCAAAAAAGTCGATTTCCCAGCAGTAGCTGTGGAAACGAGGTCTGAAAGACCTTCCCCAAAAAGTTCCGCCCCTTTATAGGGTAAAACTTCTATGTGCCGCTTGGAGTCGGCATCACCTGACCATTGCCTAGTCCATAACCCCCGTCTGGCGGCAATGGACATAGCGCTTATTTTTGATGCCAGCCGGCAAATATCCCTCTGTGCATCACGCATGTATAAGACCGCGTCTTTTATATGGTCAATCGTTAGCAGAATATTGTCCCTATCCATGGTATCAATGTTTTCCGACAGGGAGTCTGACCACGCAGCAGCAGCACTGCACATCCAAGCTGATGCAATAGCGGGTCTCAATATAATGCCAGTGTGTGTGTATATAGCTTTTAGGGTACTTTCCAGCTTTCTATCAGCAGGTTCTTTTAGGGCGGCCGTATCCGGAGACGGTAGTGCCACCTTCTTTGATAAGCGTGTCAATGCTTTATCTACCCTAGGGGGTGTTTCCCAGCGTGACCTATCCTCTGGCGCGAAAGGGTACGCAGCCATTAACCGTTTAGAAATGATCAATTTCTTATCTGGGGAAGTCCACGCTTCCTCACACACCTCATTTAATTCGTCAGATGCAGGAAAAACTACTGGTAGTTTTTTCTCACAAAACATAATACCCTTTATTGTGGTACCTGGGGTATCATCAGAAATGTGTAAAACATTTTTCATAGCCTCAATCATATAACGGGTGGATCTATTGGAGGGTACACTCGTCTCATCATCGTCGACACTGGAGTCGGTATCCGTGTCGACATCTGTATCTGTCATCTGAGGTAGCAGGCGTTTTATAGCCCCTGATGACATTTGAGACGCTTGGACAGGCACAAGCTGAGTAGCCGGCTGTCCTATGTCGCCAAACCTTTTATGTAAGGAGCTGACACTGTCACGTAATTCCTTCCATAAGTCCATCCACACTGGTGTCGACCCCGCAGGAGGTGACATCACATTCACAGGCATTTGCTCCGCCTCCACATCATTATCCTCATCATACATGTCGACACAGCAGTACCGACACACATCAGACACACAGGGAATGCTCTTACAGTGGACAGGACCCCACAAAGCCCTTTGGGGAGACAGAGGGAGAGTATGCCAGCACACACCAGGGCGCTATATAACACAGGGATATCACTATACAGAGTGTTTTCCCCTATAGCTGCCTATAATATATATATACTGCACCTAAATTGTGCCCCCCCTCTCTTTTTTACCCTTTCTGTAGTGCAGGACTGCAGGGGAGAGCCAGGGAGCTTCCTTCCAGCGAAGCTGTGAGGGAATAATGGCGCCAGTGTGCTGAGGGAGTTGGCTCCGCCCCTTTTTCGGCGGGCTTTCTCCCGCTATTTTATCGTTTCTGGCAGGGGTTAATATACACCTATATAGCCTCTAGGGCTATATATGGTGTTAGTTTTGCCAGCCAAGGTGTTATTATTGCTGCTCAGGGTGCCCCCCCCCAGCGCCCTGCACCCATCAGTGACCGCAGTGTGTGGTGTGCATGAGGAGCAATGGCGCACAGCTGCAGTGCTGTGCGCTACCTTGGAGAAGACAGAAGTCTTCAGCCGCTGATTTTCCGGACCACCTTCATGTTTCTGGCTCTGTAAGGGGGACGGCGGCGCGGCTCCGGGAACGGACGACGAGGTCAGGTCCTGTGTTCGATCCCTCTGGAGCTAATGGTGTCCAGTAGCCTAAGAACCCCAAGCTACCACCACTTAGGTAGGTTCGCTTCTTCTCCCCTTAGTCCCTCGTTGCAGTGAGCCTGTTGCCAGCAGGTCTCACTGAAAATAAAAAACCTAAACTACTTTCTTCTAGGAGCTCAGGAGAGCACCTAGTGTGCATCCAGCTCAGCCGGGCACAGAAATCTAACTGAGGCTTGGAGGAGGGTCATAGGGGGAGGAGCCAGTGCACACCAGATAGTCCTAAATCTTTCTTAGATGTGCCCAGTCTCCTGCGGAGCCGTCTATTCCCCATGGTCCTTACGGAGTCCCCAGCATCCACTAGGACGTCAGAGAAAAAGAGCCTGCAGCACTGTTATGAACGTTTTGGGCTTTGCGCATACCCTTCCTTGTCTATGCGCTGCTTTAGTGCGTCCAGTCCTGTGCTTTTCTGACCCCCCACGCTGGCAGCCGGTGCGTGCCGAGTCCTCTATTCGGCGCGCTTCAGACCCGCTGGCCGGTGCGCGCCGGCTCCGCTCCGCCTGTGGGTCTCCTCGTCCACTGTGCCGTCCCTCCCTGCTCACAGGGAAGACAGGCTGAGCCCCGCGCCGCACTAAGGCTCCCACACGCCGGCCACCGTCGCTCTGCCGTCCCTCCCTGATTGGTTCTATCAAAGGGAGTTTTAAACTGCATTCAGGTTAAGTTATAAGAGAGAGAGAAGAAAAAAAATAATAATTTTTTTTTTTATCTGGAAGACCCTAGCCTTTTGACCAGTACTCACTATTAGTTGTTTTTTTGGAGGATCTTCTGTGGAGAGATGCAGTTCCCCTCAATAGGGATCTTTGTCTCTCCGATAGTAGGTAGCCTTGTCCCCCTTTTGTTAGGTGGACGCAGCCCTTTACAGATTTTTAGTCAGGAGCTCAGTACTCCACGTGCTGTACCTCCAGCACAATTTTTCAAACTGAGGGAGAAGGGATGTGAAGGGGGAGGAGCCGGCTGTGCAGACAATGCTAATTTTAGATTGTGCCACACCTCCGGTTCAAGGCTTCACACCCCTACTGTATAGGACTCCAGTGTCCCCTAGTGGATGAAAGAGAAAATAAAATTAAGCAGGTGGGGAGCGGCCGTTACTGTTGTGCCTAAAAACTCCCTCACCTCTAAAACCACTCCTGGCAGTCACCATAACATAGTGACATATGTGACATTATGCATGCTTTCACACACCACGAAATTTAGTTGTCCACTGACCTTCTACCCGTACAGAGTCTGACAAGTGTTGTTGTACAACAGGTTGAATGCAATTTTTCATTTTAGTCTTCTGACTATGGTCTTTCAGACCGCTACATAATTAGCCAAAGAATGAAACAGACATGCAAAAAGAGTTGAAGAATTTATTTTCCTCAGCTTGCAGGTCTTCATAATTAAATGTACCCAATTCACCTCTCCTTTGGTTGATTGGGTGGACCCAATAAACACGGTTACGCTTCAGGTATCGCCAATAGAACAATGAATCAACCACATTGAAATGACACATTTGGGACCCAAGCTCAAATGTCTCTGCCTACAGATTAAAAGGGTTCAGTATGATATAACAGCAGCCAGGATGCCGGCCACCAGTATGCTGGCAGCATGGCGAGCGCAAAGAGACCCCTTGCGGGCTCGCCATGCTGTGGGTGCAGTGTTTGCTGCACTCGCCACAGCTTCTATTTCCACGCAATAGGTGTCGTGGACACGAACAGTGTGGGAATAGCCCGTTAGCCGGGATTCTGGCTGGCGGCATTGTCAGCAGTCAGTATTTCAGCGTCGGTATCCTGACCGCCGGGATCCCAACTGCCAGCAACCTAACTGCATCTCAATTAAAAACTATATGGCCATAACATTACACACAACACAAAACCGCTCCATGTGAAAGAGACGATCCACGAAAAAAAAAAAAGTAAGATTTTGTTCCATACAGACAAAACCATTTGTGTGCGCAAAGGTCTTAAAGGCGACTATTTACTTCATAAAGAAATAACAGATGGATCTAACACTGAATACAACTTGTAATTCTGAGGAAATAATCTTTTTGCATAGTGTTTGGGAGAAAGCATAAAACTTAAAGCTTTGAATCCTCCTGCATATTGTTCTATGCTCACTTCTGTGCAGTGTCCTTCAGCTTACATGCCTCATAAGCACTCACCTGATATATCACGAATACATATCGAGTCACCACATGTGTATATACAGCCTGTGTTGTTTATCTATGATCTCTCTCATAAAAAACAGATTTCCCTAAAAATGATTTTTAATAGCAGGATTTAATATAGAGAGAAAGGCTTGGACACTGAACAAAAAATAGGATTTTGGTACTTACCAGGTAAATCCTTTTCTTTGAATCCATAGGGGGCACTGGAGTACTCTTGGGGATATGGACGGTGTTAGCAAGGACTGGGCACTGAATATTCAAATTTCAGTAACTCTCCTCCCCTCCATACTCCCAGAATACCTCAGTGTTTTTTCCTGAGGCGAACAGGATAGAGAGGATGAACAATGGAGAATTACCTATAACATTATAACATAACGGACAACAATAAAGTTGACACATAACGTAACTGACAACTAACCAGTTACCACCATAACCGATAAATCGGTGAGAATGTGTTACCATAAGATCCACTGAACTTACCACAACCAGGTAAAACTGCTCTGGGTGGGCGTCCAGTGCCCCCTATGGATTCAAAGAAAAGGATTTACCTGGTAAGTACCAAAATCCTATTTTCTTTTTCATCCACTAGGGGTCACTGGAGTACTCTTGGGACGTACCAAAGCTTCCCTCGTGGGCGGGAGAGCTGTTTGGCACCTGTAACATAGGCGGCCAAAGCTAGATGCTGATGCCGCAAACGTATCAAAATTGTAAAAGCGTACAAACGTGTGCACTGATGACTATGTAGCCGCACGGCAATGCTGCGTCGTAGAAGCCCCACGACCAGCTGGCCATGAAGTTTCCACAGAACGTGTGGAATGAGCTGTTACTGATGTAGGCGGCTGTAACCTAGCATGAAGGTAAGCCTGACGTATGGTCAGTATAATCCATCTGGATAAGGTTTGCTTAGAAGCTGGCCAACCCATTTTGGCAGCATCATAGAGAACAAACAACGTATCCGTCTTACAAACTGTAGACGTTCGGGATACATAAACGCGTAATGCGCGTACCACATCCAAAGTTCCAGAATGTCCTGTTAACACAGGAACTACTATTGGTTGATTGATGTGAAAAGATGACACTACCTTTGGCCAGAAAGCAGGATTCGTCCGAAGCTCCGCTCTGTCATCATGAAACACTAAAAACAGTGGCTTGCATGACAAGGCACCCAAATCTGAAACACGCCTTGCCGAAGCTAAGGCTAGGAGAAAAATCGTTTTCCAAGTGAGAAACTTAATATCCACTTGATGTAAGGGTTCAAAGTACGAAGACTGTACAAAATCTAAAACCAGATTCAAGTCCCATGGCGCTGTAGGTGGAATGAATGGAGGCTGTACTCTGAGGACACCTTGCAGAAAGGTGTGTACAGGCGGCAATAGAGCCAATCGTCTTTGAAAACAAATTGACAAAGCAGATACATGCACCTTTAGTGTAGATAAACGCAGTCCTCCATCTAAGCCCGTCTGTAGAAATAACAAAAGACGGGATAACTTGAAAGATGATGTCGGAAACTTCCGAGCTTCACACCAACCTATATAGGCACGCCAAATTCTGTAATAATGAGCTGTCGTAACTGGATTTCTAGCACGTAACATGGTTACTATAACCGATAGTGGAATGCCCTCTCTTCTTAAGAGGGCGGTCTCAACAGCCACCCCGTCAAACGCATTTGCGCTAAATCGGGGTAAAGGAATGGACCCTGTTGTAACCAGTCCGGACGTAGCGGAAGCGGGCAAGGATAGTCTGCGAGTAGCCTGTGAAGATCCGAGAAGCAAGCTCTCCGAGGCCAATGAGGCGCCACTAGTATGACTGTGGCGGACTCTCGTTTGATCTGTTTTAGCAACAGAGGGAGCAGCGGAAATCCGTTTTAGCAACAGAGGGAGCAGCGGAAACTGTGGAAACAGATACACGAGGCTGTACGGCCACGCAATAGTGAGAGCATCCCCTGCCACTGCCTTTGGATCTCGCGTTCTGGACACATACTGGGGCGTTTGGTGATTATGGCGAGATGCCATCAGGTCCACTTGAGGGTAACCCCACCTCTTGACCAACATGTGAAACCCTTCTGGATTTAATGCCCATTCTCCTGGATGAAAATCCCGATGGCTGAGATAATCCGCCTCCCAGTTGTCCATTATCGGAATGACCACTACCGACAATATCACTTGGTGATGGGCGGCCCAATTGAGGATTCGAGCTACTTCCCGCATGCCATGCTGCTTCTCGTTCCTCCTTGTTTGTTGATGTACGCGACCGCCGTTGCGTTGTCTGACTGCACTTGGACAGTTTGAGACCGAAGCATGTGCACTACTTGTCGTAGCGCATTGTAAATTGGCCGGAGTTCTAGGACCTTTATAGACAGCAATCTTTCTTGATCCGCCCAGAGACCCTGGAGCTGACAATTTTGAACTACAGCTCCCCAACCTCTGAGACTCGCGTCTGTGGTTAGAACTATCCAATTCCAGACGCCGAACCGATTTCCTGCGGTTAGATTGTGTACTTGGAGCCACCAGAGTACAGAAACTCTGGCCAGTGAAGACAACCTCACCTCTAGTGAATCTGCAGATACGAGCCCGACCACTGTGCGAGCACATGCAGTTGAAAAGGACGTGAGTGAAATCTTCCGAACAGAAGCGCTTTGAAAATCGCCACCATTGTGCCTAACAGGCGAATGCACAAATGTACCGAGGCTTGAGCACTAATCGTACCAGATGACGAATAGTCTGTACTTTATGTTCTGGTAGGCAAATTCTTCGATCTACCGTATCGAGAATCATCCCTAGGAATTGAAGTCGTTGAGACGGAATCCGATGTGAGTTCTTAAAGATGACAATCCAACCGTGCTGAACCAGCACATTGTACATTAGCAACACATGTTGCAGGCGCATTTGGTGAGACGGAGCTTTGAAGAGCAAATCGTCTAAATACGGAACTATTATCACTTCCAGGGATATGAGATGAGCCATCATAACAGACATCACTTTGGTGAATACCCTAAGCGCCGACGAGAGGGCAAACGGTAGAGCCTGAAACTGATAATGGATCTGCCATATCGCAAAACGCAAGAACCTCTGATGAGGTGGGCAAATCGGAATGTGTAAATACGCATCCTCGAGATCCAACGCAATCATGAATTTCCTGTGGCTCTAAACCTGCAAGTACTGTCCGCAGAGATTCCATCTTGAATCTGTAATAAGTATTCAATATTGGCCTGACCGAGCCATCCGGCTGTGGTACCACAAACAGACTGGACTAATAACCCTGACCTTGTTGGTGTACAGGGACTGGAAACAAAACTGCTGAATCCAGCAGAGAGTGAATGCCAATTTACCGAACCGCCCTTTTGCCGTCCGACACAGGCAGTCCTGTCTTGAAAAACCGCAGAGGCGGTAGACAGTCGAACTCTTATCTTTTAACACCAAATTGCGGATCCACCCATCTGTGGATGTCTGGAACCACACCAAATGAAACGTCTGAAGGCGTGCTTCCACAACTGGAGAACCGAGATGGGCTGGGAGCCCGTCCTGCCACTGGCTTGCCGGTGACCTTAGCGTCCGGACGCTGGTGTTGGTTTGTTGAAAACCACGTCCTCGCCTACCAGGTGTGGGTGTTTCTCTACCACGGCCTGAAAAGGGCTGAGGTCTAAAGGCTTCGAACACTGGTCCAGAGTATACCTTTGTCCAAATTAGGACCAAACAACCTTCGCATAAGGTAATGCTTTGATTCTTCTCTCGACCTTTGCCTCCGCCTGCTAAGGACGCATCCAGAGCACTTGTCGTGCCACCACGAATGACGCTGAAATGCGAGAACTGACTAGGCAGACGTCCGTAGAAGCTGTACATAGATAATCAGCAGCTTCGCAGATTTGATCAGCGAGAAGCATAAGGTGGACGTTTTGTAGGGCGGACCCGAGTCCTGTTATACAGACAAGCAACGCCGTAGTTACCCAAATGCCAACCAAACACGGTCGAAGCAACACCCCTGTTGCTGTATACAGCGACTCTAGCATAGCTGCCATGGAGATGTCACTGACTTTGGAAACGGGTAACTAGACTGAAATCGGCGAGGTTTAGAAACCTGTGTATCAGGATCCTATTAACATATTATTTAGAGATTCCAAAAAAAAAATAAGATCTGTGGTCTAGTAAAGACCCCTTATAAATTGTCAGAGTCTCTTCAGTCTGACGCACCCACACTATCTGACTGCTGGTCTATTCACCCTTCTCACATTCATCTTGCGCAGTTAGGCCTGGCATAGAATCGTCAGGATTGCAACATAGCAGAAACTGGGAATTTATAAGGCAAATGAGAACTATCTTTGCAAAATAGGAGATGAAATGGGAGTATAAAATATACTGTGCATGTGGTAGAACTCACCCACTGGTACAGACATTGCAGTGAAACAACTTTCCCGTCTTTGCTGGTGACTTACTTATTATGTAACCAGACAAATAAATAGACAAAGACAGACCAATTCCACCTCAGTAAAATTGCGAAAATGTGTATATGGTCAAAATGCAGTGCACGTGGCCAGACCATAAGAAACCTGTTTAAAAAATTCCTACCAACACCCCTGCGCCAATCCGGTGGAGCAGTGTTGTAGGACAGGAACGTTCTGGAAAAGAAACAGAAAGTATGATTAAAATGGCCTCCATCCATGTGCTTATAGTCAAAGAACATATAGCATATTTTCTTACATGACCATATATACATACAGTATTTTATATACATTTTCTATGGTATAACATCTTGTATGATATAACAAATGCTACACGAATGCATAGATAACACAATGCAGCCCCTTTTTTAGCATAGATCTATTGCTGCTGCTGTGGCATAATCTCTCTCCCACCCCTGCAGCTGCGCTACATGTAATAGGGACAGGGAAACTCCTGACTGCCCAGCATGAGCCCACTAGTTAAGAGGGCTGTTTCACAGGGACAGACCGCGGCAGCAGTGTGCACTGTCCGCGGTCTGAGTGATCATAGGCGCCGGCATCCCCCCCCCCCCTGCTACCCCCTTAGGGTGTGCAGGGAGCGCTGGCAGTGCTGAGCTGCCTACCGTTATTGAGACAGACCGCGGCAGCAGTGAACGATGTCCGCGGTCTGAGCAGTTACCTTCCCCTAAGCCTCCGGCCGTCACAGGAACAGACCGCGGCAGCACTGAACGCTGTCCGCTGTCTGATTGCATTACAGGCAGGGAGCGCTTAGAACGGCGCTTGCAGCGGCCGTCCAGCGCGTCCCTCGGAGCGGCGGCCGGGAATAGGGGAGCGGCGGCGGGGAGCTGATAACAGCGGTGGCGGGGACGGAGCAGCGGGATGCCTGGGGCGATGCACAGAGCAGTCCCACCACACGGCGGGTCATAAATACCTTGGTTCCTGTGCTCTGACGGGGCTTCTACAGCAAGCTCCGTTCTGCAGCCTCAGCTGAAGGTAGCTGATGTACTTGGACTCTGACGGGGCTTCTTCCAGCAAGCTCCGTTCAGTCCTTTCTGCAGTCTCAGCTGTTAGCTGAGCTGCTTGTGGCTGTGAGGGGGCTCCTTTGTGAGGCCCGACACGCCAAGAGCTGCACGCAGCAGCTTCTGTAATCCTGGACCCATAGCTTTTGTGGAAGCTGGGAAAGGATTATAAATATATAAAAAGCAAAAATAAAAATAAAAGTAGAATATGTGGAGGAACTCCACACTTTGTGCTCCTTTCCATGTGAGCACCGAAAAAACACTGTGGTATGCTGGGAGTATGGAGGGGAGGAGAGTTACTGAAATTTGAATATTCAGTGCCCAGTCCTTGCTAACACTGTCCATATCCCCAAGAGTACTCCAGTGACCCCTAGTGGATGAAAAAGAAACAATGAAATGATCCAATATGTACAAGTTACACACAGTATATAGCATCTACAACTTTTTATTCCTACAACTAAACTTCAACTACAGCAGAGATATACATGGGAAATACAGTCTTGCTCATCATCTTAAGCAGTGTGTTTTCCCACTAATACAGGTTGAGTATCCCTAATCCAAAAAGCTTGGGACAAGAGGTATTTTGGATATGGGAATTTTTCGTATTTTGGAATAATTGCATACCATAATGAGATATCATGGTGATGGGACCCAAGTCTAAGCACAGAATGCATTTATGTTTCATATACACCTAATATACACACACAGCCTGAAGGTTATTTTAGCCAATATTTTTTTAATAACTTTGTGTATTAAAGTTTGTGTACATTGAGCCATCAGAAAACAAAAGGTTTCACTATCTCAGTCTCACTCAAATAATTCCGTATTTCAGAATAATTGGATATGGGATACTCAACCTGTACAATGAAAGCAATTACAATTCTGGACATGTATTCAGACGGGAAACGCATGTGCAGCACTTTTGTTATGCCCACAGCAATATTTTCCTGCGTACTTACATTATTTCTGAATACTTTGAATTCAAGTGTCTTCAGGTCTATATTTAGTGACTTACTGATATTGAATCTAGAAAAAAAAAAAAAAAAGAGTAATTAAGGAAGTAACTGCAGACATTATTTACATAAAAAAGACAAAAAGCTATGTTTGTTACTCAGCACTTCCCGTCTCATTTTTATGCATACTTTCTCTCACTTACAGTAACACTTTTACATCAGTTTCATTGCTCAGACACACCGTGCACAGAAACAGGCATATATGTCAAGCACATACAGCAATAGAACATAACCACAGAGAGGGGTGAGGAATTGTATTAGCACAGTGCACTTTGGTTTAACAGCACCTGTTAACGTCACAGACATTGCTGCTACTAATACTCATGCTTCTATGTAAAGATGTGCGCAAAGGTAGCATTGCGATTATGGGGCATATTCAATTGCCTGTGAAAGCAGACCTATTCAATTATTCGCCGGTTATAATCCTCCATAGGTTTTATCAAAAATTTCTCTTCACCACCTATGAGCAGGTGAAAAGTTGGGGGAAATACCTATTGTGCGAAAAGTGAACTTGCGCTAAATTACTGCATCAACTCAATATCCCCCATATCTTGCTATATACACATCGATGTTTAAGTGTTTAAACTGCAAATGCATCGTCTGAGTGTTAAGGTCATTATCTGCATTATAAATGTAAAGATGTCCGCTTTAGAATACAAGAAATTGGAGAAAAATGGAAACTAAATCATACAATAAATTCTGAATACATCCAATATTGTGAGTTTCGTGTGTCATATTTTGCATTAATCAGCACAGTCTTCTAGAGTGTCCTAATTGCACTGTGTTGCAACTTAAGGGCCCTACACACTGATATATTTGTGCAATATGCACGATGATAGAAAGATAAACAATTTTGCATGAACGATTTTTTGTATACACAGTGGATGATACCGATGGCCGATTTGGACGATATGACATTACATACATCGATATCGTCCAAATTGGCTTGCATTTACAGTATAAACGATGAATGATTGCGGGGACGCACATCGGTCATCGCTGTTGCATACACACTGAACGATAAATTGTTCATTTATGAACGATATCGTTCATATTTTTCATAGATATCAGTGTGTATGGCCCTTAAGATGCATTTTTAGCAAAAAGAGCAGCCCGTCGTTAGCAGAGTTGCACGGGACCTGGCGGCTCACTCATGAGGGGCGCATCTGTATCTATCATAGACAAAGTCCTAATAAAGAAAACACATTTCGCAGAAACATAATAAAACGGCAATACACTCACCTCTTTACTATTCTGTCTAGCACCAGAGAACTGTTAGAATACAGAGCCAGGGGCACAAACTGGATATAAACAGGAGCATCAGAGGGATTTTCTAGTGCAATTTCCTTGTCCTGTTGAAAAATATTATTCAGTGGTTACAGGTGTTTGAGGGCTTTGTTTATTGCGGTAAATAAGAATTTACTTACCGATAATTCTATTTCTCGGAGTCCGTAGTGGATGCTGGGGTTCCTGAAAGGACCATGGGGAATAGCGGCTCCGCAGGAGACGGGGCACAAAAGTAAAGCTTTCCGATCAGGTGGTGTGCACTGGCTCCTCCCCCTATGACCCTCCTCCAAGCCAGTTAGGTACTGTGCCCGGACGAGCGTACACAATAAGGGAGGAATTTTGAATCCCGGGTAAGACTCATACCACAGCCACACCAATCACACCGTACAACTTGTGATCTAAACCCAGTTAACAGTATGATAACAGCGGAGCCTCTGAAAAGATGGCTCACAACAATAATAACCCGATTTTTGTAACTATGTACAAGTATTGCAGATAATCCGCACTTGGGATGGGCGCCCAGCATCCACTACGGACTCCGAGAAATAGAATTATCGGTAAGTAAATTCTTATTTTCTCTATCGTCCTAGTGAATGCTGGGGTTCCTGAAAGGACCATGGGGATTATACCAAAGCTCCCAAACGGGCGGGAGAGTGCGGATGACTCTGCAGCACCGAATGAGAGAACTCCAGGTCCTCCTTAGCCAGGGTATCAAATTGGTAGAATTTAGCAAACGTGTTTGCCCCTGACCAAGTAGCTGCTCGGCAAGGTTGTAAAGCCGAGACCCCTCGGGCAGCCGCCCAAGATGAGCCCACCTTCCTTGTGGAATGGGCATTTACATATTTTGGCTGTGGCAGGCCTGCCACAGAATGTGCAAGCTGAATTGTATTACACATCCAACTAGCAATAGTCTGCTTAGAAGCAAGAGCACCCAGTTTGTTGGGTGCATACAGGATAACAGCAAGTCAGTTTTCCTGACTCCAGCCGTCCTGGAACATATTTTCAGGGCCCTGACAACATCTAGCAACTTGGAGTCCTCCAAGTCCCTAGTAGGTGCAAGGCACCACAATAAGCTGGTTCAAGTGAAACACTGACACCACCTTAGGGAGAGAACTGGGGACGAGTCCGCAGCTCTGCCCTGTCCGAATGGACAAACAGATATGGGCTTTTTTGAGAAAAAAACCACCAATTTGACACTCGCCTGGTCCAGGCCAGGGCCAAGAGCATGGTCACCTTTCATGTGAGATGCTTCAAATCCACAGATTTGACTGGTTTTAAACCAATGTGATTTGAGGAATCCCAGAACTACGTTGAGATCCCACAGTGCCACTGGAGGCACAAAAGGGGGTTGTATATGCAATACTCCCTTGACAAACTTCTGGACTTCAGGAACTGAAGCCAATTCTTTCTGGAAGAAAATCGACAGGGCCGAAATTTGAACCTTAATGGACCCCAATTTGAGGCCCATAGACACTCCTGTTTGCAGGAAATGCAGGAAACGACCGAGTTGAAATTTTTTTGTGTGGCCTTCCTGGCCTCACACCACGCAACATATTTTCGCCACATGTGGTGATAATGTTGTGCGGTCACCTCCTTTCTGGCTTTGACCAGGGTAGGAATGACCTCTTCCGGAATGCCTTTTTCCCTTAGGATCCGGCTTTCCACCGCCATGCCGACAAACGCAGCTGCGGTAAGTCTTGGAACAGACATGGTACTTGCTGAAGCAAGTCCCTTCTTAGCGGCAGAGGCCATAAGACCTCTGTAAGCATCTCTTGAAGTTCCGGGTACCAAGTCCTTCTTGGCCAATCCGGAGCCATGAGTATAGTTCTTACTCCTCTACGTCTTATAATTCTCAGCACCTTAGGTATGAGAAGCAGAGGAGGGAACACATACACCGACTGGTACACCCACGGTGTTACCAGAACGTCCACAGCTATTGCCTGAGGGTCTCTTGACCTGGCGCAATACCTGTCCCGTTTTTTGTTCAGACGGGACGCCATCATGTCCACCTTTGGTATTTCCCAACGGTTTACAATCATGTGGAAAAAACTTCCCGATGAAGTTTCCACTCTCCCGGGTGGAGGTCGTGCCTGCTGAGGAAGTCTGCTTCCCAGTTTCCATTCCCGGGATGAAACACTGCTGACAGTGCTATCACATGATTTTCCGCCCAGCGAAAAGTCCTTGCAGTTTTTGCCATTGCCCTCCTGCTTCTTGTGTCGCCCTGTCTGTTTACGTGGGCGACTGCCGTGATGTTTTTCCCACTGGATCAATACCGGCTGACCTTGAAGCAGAGGTCTTGCTAAGCTTAGAGCATTATAAATTTACCCTTAGCTCCAGTATATTTATGTGGAGAAAAGTCTCCAGACTTGATCACACTCCCTGGAAATTTTTTCCTTGTGTGACTGCTCCCCAGCCTCTCGGGCTGGGCTCCGTGGTCACCAGCATCCAATCCTGAATGCCGAATCTGCGGCCCTCTAGAAGATGAGCACTCTATAACCACCACAGGAGAGACACCCTTGTCCTTGGATATAGGGTTATCCGCTGATGCATCTGAAGATGCGATCCGGACCATTTGTCCAGCAGATCCCACTGAAAAGTTCTTGCGTGAAATCTGCCGAATGGAATTGCTTCGTAGGAAGCCACCATTTTTACCAGGACCCTTGTGCAATGATGCACTGTTTTTAGGAGGTTCCTGACTAGCTCGGATAACTCCCTGGCTTTCTCTTCCGGGAGAAACACCTTTTTCTGGACTGTGTCCAGAATCATCCCTAGGCACAGCAGACGTGTCGTCGGGATCAGCTGCGATTTTGGAATATTTAGAATCCACCCGTGCTGTTGTAGCAGTATCCAAGATAGTGCTACTCCGACCTCCAACTGTTCCCTGGACTATGCCCTTATCAGGAGATCGTCCAAGTAAGGGATAATTAAGACGCCTTTTCTTCGAAGAAGAATCATCATTTCGGCCATTACCTTGGTAAAGACCCGGGGTGCCGTGGACAATCCAAACGGCAGCGTCTGAAACTGATAGTGACAGTTCTGCACCACGAACCTGAGGTACCCTTAGTGAGAAGGGCAAATTTGGGACATAGAGGTAAGCATCCCTGATGTCCCGGGACACTATATAGTCCCCTTCTTCCTGGTTCGTTATCACTGCTCTGAGTGACTCCATCTTGATTTGAACCTTTGTAAGTGTTCAAAAAAATTTTTTTTATTTTTTTTTAGAATAAGTCTCACCTAGCCTTCTGGCTTCAGTACCACAATATAGTGTGGAATAATACCCCTTTTCTTGTAGTAGGAGGGGTAATTTAATTATCACCTGCTGGGAATACAGCTTGTGAATTTTTTCCCATACTGCCTCCTTGTCGGAGGGAGACCTTGGTAAAACAGACTTCAGGAGCCTGCGAAGGGGAAACGTCTCGACATTCCAATCTGTACCCCTGGGATACTACTTGTAGTATCCAGGGGTCCTGTACGGTCTCAGCGCCATGCTGAGAACTTGTCAGAAGCGGTGGAACGCTTCTGTTCCTGGGAATGGGCTGCCTGCTGCAGTCTTCTTCCCTTTCCTCTATCCCTGGGCAGATATGATCTTATAGGGACGAAAGGACTGAGGCTGAAAAGACGGTGTCTTTTTCTGCAGAGATGTGACTTAGGGTAAAAACGGCGGATTTTTCAGCAGTTGCCGTGGCCACCAGGTCCGATGGACCGACCCCAAATAACTCCTCTTCCTTTATACGGCAATACACCTTTGTGCCGTTTGGAATCTGCATCACCTGACCACTGTCGTGTCCATAACATCTTCTGGCAGATATGGACATCGCATTTACTCTTGATGCCAGAGTGCAAATATCCCTCTGTGCATCTCGCATATATAGAAATGCATCCTTTAAATGCTCTATAGTCAATAAAATACTGTCCCTGTCAAGGGTATCAATATTTTTAGTCAGGGAATCCGACCAAGCCACCCCAGCTCTGCTCATCCAGGCTGAGGCGATCGCTGGTCGCAGTATAACACCAGTATGTGTGTATATACTTTTTATGATATTTTCCAGCCTCCTGTCAGCTGGTCCTTGAGGACGGCCCTATCTATAGACGGTACCGCCACTTGTTTTGATAAGCGTGTGAGCGCCTTATCCACCCTAAGGGGTGTTTCCCAACGCGCCCTAACTTCTGGCGGGAAAGGGTATACCGCCCATAATTTTCTATCGGGGGGAACCCACGCATCATCACACACTTTATTTAATTTATCTGATTCAGGAAAAACTACGGTAGTTTTTTCACATCCCACATAATACCCTCTTTTGTGGTACTTGTAGTATCAGAAATATGTAACACCTCCTTCATTGCCTTTAACGTGTGGCCCTAATAAGGAATACGTTTGTTTATTCACCGTCGACACTGGATTCAGTGTCCCTGTCTGTGTCTGTGTCGACCGACTAAAGTAAACGGGCGTTTTAAAACCCCTGACGGTGTTTTTGAGACGTCTGGACCGGTACTAATTGTTTGTCGGCCGTCTCATGTCGTCAACCGACCTTGCAGCGTGTTGACATTATCACGTAATTCCCTAAATAAGCCATCCATTCCGGTGTCGACTCCCTAGAGAGTGACATCACCATTACAGGCAATTGCTCCGCCTCCTCACCAACATCGTCCTCATACATGTCGACACACACGTACCGACACACAGCACACACAGAGGGAATGCTCTGATAGAGGACAGGACCCACTAGCCCTTTGGAGAGACAGAGGGAGAGTTTACCAGCACACACCAAAAACGCTATAATTATATAGGGACAACCTTATATAAGTGTTTTCCCTTATAGCATCTTTTTTATATATTTCTAACGCCAAATTAGTGCCCCCCCTCTCTGTTTTAACCCTGTTTCTGTAGTGCAGTGCAGGGGAGAGCCTGGGAGCCTTCCCTCCAGCCTTTCTGTGAGGGAAAATGGCGCTGTGTGCTGAGGAGATAGGCCCCGCCCCTTTTTCGGCGGCCTCGTCTCCCGCTCTTAACGGATTCTGGCAGGGGTTAAATATCTCCATATAGCCTCCGGAGGCTATATGTGAGGTATTTTTAGCCAAAATAGGTATTCATTTGCCTCCCAGGGCGCCCCCCTCCCAGCGCCCTGCACCCTCAGTGACTGCCGTGTGAAGTGTGCTGAGAGGAAAATGGCGCACAGCTGCAGTGCTGTGCGCTACCTTTAGAAGACTGAGGAGTCTTCTGCCGCCGATTCTGGACCTCTTCTTACTTCAGCATCTGCAAGGGGGCCGGCGGCAAGGCTCCGGTGACCATCCAGGCTGTACCTGTGATCGTCCCTCTGGAGCTGATGTCCAGTAGCCAAGAAGCCAATCCATCCTGCACGCAGGTGAGTTCACTTCTTCTCCCCTAAGTCCCTCGTTGCAGTGATCCTGTTGCCAGCAGGACTCACTGTAAAATAAAAAACCTAAGCTAAACTTTTCTAAGCAGCTCTTTAGGAGAGCCACCTAGATTGCACCCTTCTCGGCCGGGCACAAAAATCTAACTGGCTTGGAGGAGGGTCATAGGGGGAGGAGCCAGTGCACACCACCTGATCGGAAAGCTTTACTTTTGTGCCCTGTCTCCTGCGGAGCCGCTATTCCCCATGGTCCTTTCAGGAACCCCAGCATCCACTAGGACGATAGAGAAACAATGTTTCTGTAATGTTGGTACAAAATTATTTTTCATGCCATTACAAACAAGGTCTGCATGGTGCAGCTGTATTCAAGCTATTACTGTATGGGAATTAGTCAGATCTATCTCATGTTGATCAATAATGGACTGTATATACTCAAGTGAACGGGCACTGCATACATATAATATTTGCCAAAAGTAAAGCAGCAGCAGCAGCACTTACCGACGAACTGTTGGTATTTGTTAAAGGGAAGTGTATATGACGGGGTGAGCTGACAATAGATGGCCAAAGAAGCTCAGCCTTAACCTCTGCAAGGACATTTTTCTGCAGATCAGTGTCAACCTCAAACACGGCTTCAGGCCTAAAGGGACAAAATAAGTGTTACTTTCAGCATATGTTCTAAAGTGTCATTATATTATGCAGCACTTTCTGTAGAATATGGAATGATTGACATCAGTAGCATCCCCATTGGTGCTTGCAAACTAAATTTTCTTAAGCACACGTTTGTCCAAAAATGATTTTTGTGGGCCGGGGGTAGAAACCAGAGCACATTCATGAAACCCACACAAACATGGGAAGAGCACACTAACCCCACACATATGGTGCCCGATTACAACTGAACCCATAATACCAGCACTATGAAACTGCAATGCAAACCACAGTAATTTATCAAAAACCAAAGAAAGATTTGCACATATACAGTACTTACATATTAGAATTAGAGATTTCAGACCATTTCTTGTAAAGATTATCATAATAATCCCAGTCTGAGTCCCAAACATCCTCCTGCATTGCTAAATGGTGTTGAGGCTTCAGCTCATCTGGGAATAAAGTAATACATCAAGTACCTACTGCTTGCATCCTAAACATGAACAAATTCCCTTGCCCCAATTACAGTCATATCTAAACCTAAAATCTCTCAAATGCATTTTAAATATAGTGTGATCAGATGTCATAAGAAAGTGAGTGTGTGACCAAACTGAAACTTTGCTTATCCATTGCACTTCACACACACACAGCCTTCTGCGGAGATACCAAATAAATTCTTGGCATGGATGTGGCGCTTTAAATAAAAAATAAAAACCCCAAAAAGAAGCAAATACGGTACAATTCTTGTCACCACAAATACTTACTTTTAGATATAAAGGGTAGTCCAACATAACAGTGGTCTCCACAATGTAAAGCAGCATCAAAATAGATATTCGCTATCTTCAAAGAAAAGGAAAAATAACATGTTATAAGTCAGTTGCTGTCTCCTACAGATTGTTTATTCAGGTATGGCATATAGCTAGCAGAGGAAACTGGTACTTGTAACTCTATTAAAGCTGGAGAGTCAAATCTGGCGGCTTTTCACACAATCCTACCACTAGTATATAAATGAAGGGAGAGGGGGAGGGGGTGCATGTGTCTGTTATGCCCCATAGATAAATAATATATATTTTACAATTAAATATTTTATTTATTACATAACTGAATGTGCCTCGGCAGTTTGGTACTTGGACAATCTATAAAGGGGGGATTAAATTGAACCCCCGGACCTATTCAATTAGCCCACAGGCTGCACTTAACGATGAACTATTTTCAGGTCTAAACAGACCCAAAAAGAAATACACGATAAACAGCCTGTTATCGGGTGCAAATACAGTTTTAACACATAGAATTCTGGAAATGTTACGGGAGAAAAAAGGTCTGTAATAAAATAGCCCGGGCGGTTAAGCCCGAGGATACTACCTTTTTTTCACCCCAGTTAAATTAACAGGGCTCATTGAATTTCGCCATACAGCGAACATAGGCTGCCCTTTCACTTGTATTTTGTCATATCTTTGGACAAAAAGTAATGGACATCATTACTTTGTCATGTGATGTCCTTTATACAGAGTACGACTGCAGCACCTGTGCATATAACGAATCTATATCTCATTAGAAAGAGGATATCACAAGGATGCTATTTAATTGCTTGTGGCAAAACATGATTCTCTGCATTGTCCGTCAACTCCCTTTACCTGCAAACAAAAAAGTTCCAGGTGAGCAGCGTTCATAGCACGGTGCAATGAATAGGCGGTCCATAATGCGGTAGCTTACTAGATGTTTTACAGATATGGTGTATTCAGGTCCTTCAGCATGGGCAGGCTTATACTACCCAAACAGGTTTATCTGCCCATTACTACTTTATACACCTAGGGCACAGCTGGGGTGCCATGAGAATACTTCTACCGAAGCAATAATTGTAGGGGCTAAATGGAAAAAGGAGAATGGCTAAAACTCCGATGTAAATTACATGAATCATTTTGGCAATAATGCATGTGTTCCAAGTATTCTCTCACAACAAGCAACAGCCAAATAATACTTCGGTGCTGTGGCAGAACTTTATGGAAGTTACTGAACACCTCAGAAAGTGAATACTACTGTGGTTATACCTTGGATTTTTTCCCAGGCTCTATTTCTTCTTTATTGCTCCTTAATCGCTTATAAAAAAACCTCATGTCCTCCGATAAGGAGCGTATTTGCTGTATTTTCACCTTCTGTGAGAAGGAACTCATAATATTTAAACTCTGATGAACTAGTTTTCCCTGCAGTAAAACAGAAATGAAAGAAGGGTGTTTAGGTAAATCATACAAGACTGTCTAAGGGGGACATGTACTAAGCAGTGATAAAAGTGGAGAAGGGAGACATTGGAGAAGTTGCCCATGGCAACCAATCGGCTGCTCTGTATACTTTTAAAGTATGCAAATTAGAAATGTTACCCCAATGCTGATTGGTTGCCTTGGGCAACTTCTCCACTGGCTCACTTCTCCACTTTTATCACTGCTTAGTACATGTCCCCCTAAGTCTCATCTTTCTGATACAAGTGAGAATGCGTTTTCATACACTTCAAAAAGAAAAGCATGTACTTTTAACAGGCAGGACCAGCTGTTTGCATGTCAGTCAGTCTTTTCCTAAGTAGTTTGCCTCAGCGTGGCAGGATTTATGAAGTCAAAGTGACTAAACGAGTTTTTCCACGTGCACATGCCTTTACACCACTTGACTGTTGGAGGTCAACGTGACTGCCAGAGCTAATGAAATGACATCTTATGCACAAATCACAAGGCAACATTTAGTACCTTACAAGTGTCATCCTATGAGGAGGCTTCCTCAGACAGGTGGACTTAGGGGTAATTTCAATTTAATATGACAGGAGTATTACAATTGTAAAAATCAGATCATCCACTGCAGAGAAGTTTTTGTAAATCAATAAAAATCAAAAAACAAAATACTGCCCAGAAATGCAGTAACACATTACACCAGAGGTTCTCAATAGCTGTCCTCAAGGCACCCCAACGGTCCAGGTTTTAGGTATATCCATGGCTCAGCACAGATGGTTAAATCAAATTGACTGAGGTGCTAATTAAGCCACCTGTGGCCAAGCATGGATAAACTTAAAACTTGGACCATTGGGGTGCCTTGAGGACCGGGTGTGAGAACCTCTGCGTTACACACATTTCCACACAGGTGAACTATAGATATTAGTGAAACTAAGACTGTTACTGTACTTAATGCCAAAAGACAGACCTGTGCTTGTTGGTTATTAAATTGCACCACAACACAGACATCTTAATATGACCAATTAACAAAAATAAGACTGACATGTCCTGTGCTCTCAGCAGCAATTACTATTGGGCTGTAACTCTAATTATAGACGGTCACATAAAGTAGGTGAAATGTCACCTACTTTATGTGACAAGTCCTCTGCTGTAACAATGCACGTCACGCAGTTTTCAAAAACTGCTGATAACCATATATCAAAAGTAAAGGCATAACTGCCATAGTAGGTGCATGGGGTGCAGCTGCTATGGGCTCCAGGCCACCTCCAGGGCCCGGGTCTCCCCCTGCACCCACTTACACTGCCCGTGACTTCTACCGTGTCTCTTCATCCTCACTGATGACCCAGCACTGCCATGCCTCATCCCAGCATCATTAATTGAATACTGAGACACAGAGCTGGCCATGACAGGGATAAATTCAAGGGTGGGGGAGTGGTGGGAGGGTCACATACACACTGTTTGAGTACACGTTTAACCACTCACCCATGTCTCCTGCAAAAGCCCTAACTTAGCGGATTTCATTGGGAAGAATAGTCTTCATAAAAAAACATGTTATATTATACACAATTAGGATTAGGGAAATTATATCATCTTTCTTTTTTTCAGTCATACTGTTTACTATATGCTAACCACCATTCACTAAACTCTGTATGTAAACTAAACCGGTAGATAGTGCAAACATTAAATCATTTACAATCATAATGGTAAAGCTACAAAATAATTCGCAAAACCCCTGGATCTGCCACTGGTGAGTGCCTGCACCACAGTGAGAAGTGAATGGCAGAGGTGGGGGCCCGTGGAAATTTAGCTATGGGGCCTCCATAGGTATAGCTACACCCCTGACCGCAATGCAAACTTATAAACACACTTACTAATCTTGAGTTAATGTGGGTATAAAACCTGTTTCTCTTCCTCTGTGTAATAAACACCTTTGGCTTTATTTAATTAACTGCAGAAATTTCAGTGATGCCAATCTCATGTGACCAGTCACAGCAAACATGCTGGTAGCTGGCAACTTGAGGTTTCTAGAAGTTTCTCATACCCACATGGAGCATGCTCTTCAGTACTATCGGCTATTTACACTCCCAACAATGCTCTATTCATAACTGCCCAAATGATGACTAGCTTAATGCTGACATGTAAAAGGGTGAAAACAGAAGAAACTATACAGACGTAACAGTATATAAAAACTTAAAATGACAAACCAAAAACAACAATGTGAACAATTAAAATAAAACAAATACTTTTAAAAGAAGCTGGGGCACCATGATCGGTGTCCAGTTTGGTCACCTATGCAGGTGGCCAATATGGCAGAGGTACCAAAACTGTTTGAGCACAGATGATTAAGCATGGATATCCTTAAAACCTGGACTAGGGAAAGTAACTTACGGCATATACTGGGACCCGGTAATGTGGTTGGGTGAGGACTGCACACAAGCCAATAGTGGTAATTTCCTAACAATTTACAGTCATGCACAAAAATGATGCAAATCAATCTTATCTTTGTTGATCATGCAGCAGGTTCGTTTTATAACTTAGATTTAACTACTCAATATTGGAGGAATATAACGGCATGTTTGGCCAGTTTTAATCATACGGTAGTCAAAGCCTGAATTAGAGTTCCATAGGTCAGGTGATTTGTGTGCTAATAAAGTGGTCTAGCACACTAAAAGAACGCTGTATTTCAGCCACTGATATCCTCTTGCTCTACATTATGTAAGATCAGACCAATAAGAGAGGGCCAGGACACTGCGCATCATTATATTAGCGCAGGGAGCTCGCTTTCCAGAAATCTCTTTTTAGGGAGGAGAAAAGAAAAAACATGACCGGTCACAGATATTCCTGGGTCTTTTTTAACGAGCAGTGTTTAAGAGAAGTTGTATGGCTAACAGCAGCAGAATTGTAAGTTTTGACTAGATATCAACTATTCCACAGAGGAAAGTAGCATATTAGGATGTATGGATGCCTGAACACGGAGGGCCCGAGGACAGAATTAGACACTCTCAAGTGTTCAGTTATTCTGAAGCAGGGACATAGATAAAGATGGCCCAGTTAAACAGCAGCAAAATATTCTTACCGGAAAGGAAGGCGGAAGAGTAATGTGCTTCGGGGAGCAGGTCAATGAACCCACAGCAATCACTGCCTTCACAGGGATTGTCAAGATCTATACAGAAAAATAAACAGCAAGTTATTTACCAATGCTTGTAAAGAATAAACACGCCCTGTCATTAGTTATACCATATCATGATTAAATAGTAAAACAATATTTTTTGAACAACAAATCTACTGGATATCCCCAGGTAGACAGAAGACATTTAACACAAGATCCAACATTAGAACTCTAAACAAAATCTTATAGACCTCCAGTAATAATTGCTGTGAGACCTTACCACATTTAGAAAATGGTGTAATGTTTACAGAAACAGGGATCTTTCAGTCCACGTTGTCCAACCGATGAGTTTCAGTACAACACATGACAAGCATACTGTGCTATGGAGAGGTAATGATTTATCCACAATTAAACTAAAAGAGAACAATCTGAATATACCTCAAAATCTGTGGTTATTTGGATGCCTCCATCATAGGAGCCTTCAAGATTTTTTGCTGTTAATGTCACTCGAAACACTGCATAATAACCTGAAGTTAATATAACCTGGAAACAAAATATACACAAAACATTGTTTATTTTTTGCTTATTTACGCATGAGATGGAGCCACATAAGTGTGTATACAGTACACAAACACATACATATACATTGGAAAGTACAGTACATATGGGTGTGACACAATGCTCATGGAACTGGAACAATGCTGCTCTGGCAGCTATATAAATGTACATGTCTGGAACTGGCTGAAACACGAGTCTAATATCAAACACCCACCTTTTAGCGATTGATTATTCAGAAAAGACATTTAAAGATAGGAAATGTAAAGCTTACAATAACCCTCAGGTGAGCAGAGCACTTACTGAGGTGCGGTCAGATGCAGTGGCGTTTTCAATCTCCACGAGGCTTGTTATTATGGCCGTCCTATTTCCCTTCTCTGTAGTAAGAAGTTCTATGGAAAGACTGTCTCCAATAATGTGCCAACTTTTTATAGCCAACTAGAACGGCAGATGTGCAAAACAAAGAAATAATACTATTAAGGGAGTTCATTTATAAGCAACATATAAGTGTAATAACAGTGCACCACACGTTGTATCACTACGAAAAACAGCCACAGAGTGGGATAACACATCAGGCACAGACTTCCTGCATTTTGCTTTTTAGGTAAACTCACCACACATTTCACCAGATCTCTTATTAAAAAAAAAAAAAAAAAAAAAGATTGAAAAAATAAAAATATATATATAAAATAAGATTTTACTTACCGATAAATCTATTTCTCATAGTCCGTAGTGGATGCTGGGGACTCCGTCAGGACCATGGGGAATAGCGGCTCCGCAGGAGACAGGGCACAAAAGCAAGCTTTTAGGATCACATGGTGTGTACTGGCTCCTCCCCCTATGACCCTCCTCCAAGCCTCAGTTAGGTACTGTGCCCGGACGAGCGTACACAATAAGGAAGGATCTTGAATCCCGGGTAAGACTCATACCAGCCACACCAATCACACCGTACAACTTGTGATTTGAACCCAGTTAACAGTATGATAACAATGAAGTAGCCTCTAAAAAAGATGGCTCACAACAATAATAACCCGATTTTTTTGTAACAATAACTATGTACAAGTAATGCAGACAATCCGCACTTGGGATGGGCGCCCAGCATCCACTACGGACTATGAGAAATAGATTTATCGGTAAGTAAAATCTTATTATATATATATATATATATATATATATATATATATATATATATATATAATTCCAGGACGGCTGGAGTCAGAAAGTCTGACTTGCTGTTTATATTGTAGGCACCCAAAAAGCTGGGTGCTCCTGCTTCTAAGCAGACTATTGCTCGTTGGATTTGTAGTACAATTCAGCTTGCACATTCTGTGGCAGGCCTGCCACAGCCAAAATCTGTAAATGCCCATTCCACAAGGAAGGTGGGCTCATCTTGGGCGGCTGCCCGAGGGGTCTCGGCTTTACAACTTTGCCGAGCAGCTACTTGGTCAGGGGCAAACACGTTTGCTAAATTCTACAAATTTGATACCCTGGCTGAGGAGGACCTGGAGTTCTCTCATTCGGTGCTGCAGAGTCATCCGCACTCTCCCGCCCGTTTGGGAGCTTTGGTATAATCCCCATGGTCCTGACGGAGTCCCCAGCATCCACTAGGACGTTAGAGAAATATATATATATATTTTCAGGGCCCTGACAACGTCTAGTAACTTGGAGTCCTCCAAGTCCCTAGTAGCCGCAGGCACCACAATAGGTTGTTTCAGGTGAAACGCTGACACCACCTTAGGAAGAAACTGGGGACGAGTCCGCAGTTCTGCCCTGTCCGAATGGAAAATCAAATATGGGCTTTTGTAAGACAAAGCCGCCAATTTTGACAATCGCCTGGCCGAGGCCAGGGCCAACAGCATGGTCACTTTCCATGTGAGATATTTCAAATCCACAGATTTGAGTGGTTCAAACCAATATGATTTGAGGAATCCCAACACTACGTTGAGATCCCACGGTGCCACTGGAGGCACACAAGGGCTGTATATGCAATACTCCCTTGACAAACGTCTGGACTTCAGGAACTGAAGCCAATTCTTTCTGGAAGAAAATCTATAGGGCCGAAACTTGAACCTTAATGGACCCCAATTTGAGGCTCATAGACACTCCTGTTTGCAGGAAGTGCAGAAATCGACCTAGTTGAAATTTTTTTTTTTTTCGTGGGGCCTTCCTGGCCTCACCCACGCAACATATTTTTACCACATGTGGTGATAACGTTGTGCGGTCACTTCCTTCCTGGCTTTGATCAGGGTAGGTATGACCTCTTCCGGAATGCCTTTTCCCTTAGGATCCGGCGTTCAAACCGCCATGCCGTCAAACGCAGTCGCGGTAAGTCTTGGAACAGACAAGGTCCCTGCTGGAGCAGGTCCTTTCTTAAAGGCCGATGCCACGGTTCCTCTTGGAACAGACATGGTACTTGCTGAAAGCAAATCCCTTCTTAGCTCCCGAGGCCATTAGTCCTCTGTGAGCATCTCTTGAAGTTCCGGTTACCAAGTCCCTCTTGGCCAATCCGGAGCCACGAGTATAGTTCTTACTCCTCTATGTCTTATAATTCTCAATACCTTGGTTATGAGAAGCAGAGGAGGGAACACATACACCGACTGTTACACCCACGGTGTTACCAGGACGTCCACAGCTATCGCCTGAAGGTCTCGTGACCTGGCGCAATACCTGTCCCATTTTTTGTTCGGGCGGGACGCCATCATGTCCACCTTTGGTCTTTCCCAACGGTTCACAATCATGTGGAAAACTTCCCGATGAAGTTCCCACTCTCCCGGGTGGAGGTCGTGCCTGCTGAGGAAGTCTGCTTCCCAGTCGTCCACTCCCGGAATGAACACTGCTGACAGTGCTATCACATGATTTTCCGCCTAGCGAAAAATCCTTGCAGTTTTGCCACTGCCCTCCTGCTTCTTGTGCCGCCCTTTCTGTTTACGTGGGCGACTGCCGTGATGTTATCCCACTGGATCAATACCGGCTGACCTTGAAGCAGAGGTCTTGCTAAGCTTAGAGCATTATAAATTTGCTCTTAGCTCCAGTATATTTATGTGGAGAGAATTCTCCAGACTTGATCACACTCCTTGTGTGACTGCTCCCCAGCCTCTCAGGCTGGCCTCCGTGGTCACGAGCATCCAATCCTGAATGCCGAATCTGCGGCCCTCTAGAAGATGAGCACTCTGTAATCACCACAGGAGAGACACCCTTGTCCTTGGATATAGGGTTATCCGCTGATGCATCTGAAGATGCGATCCGGACCATTTGTCCAGCAGATCCCACTGAAGAGTTCTTGCGTGAAATCTGCCGAATGGAAGCGCTTCGTAATAAGCCACCATTTTTACCAGGACTCTTGTGCAATGATGCACTGACACTTTTCCTGGTTTTAGGAGGATCCCGATTAGCTCGGATAACTCCCTGGCTTTCTCCTCTGGGAGAAACACCTTTTCCTGGACTGTGTCCAGAATCATCCCTAGGACCAGCAGACGTGTCGTCGGAACAACTGTGGTTTTGGAATATTTAGAATCCACCCGTGCTGTCGTAGAACTACTTGAGATAGTGCTACTCCGACCTCCAACTGTTCTCTGGACCTTGTTCTTATCAGGAGGTCGTCCATTTTCTTTGAAGACGAATCCTCCTTTCGGTCAATACCTTGGTAAGGACCCGGGGTGCCTTGGACAATCCAACGGCATCGTCTTGAAACTGATAGTGACAGTTCTGTACCACGAACCTGAGGTACCCTTGGTGAGAAAAGGCAAATTTTGGGACATGGAGGTAAGCATCCCTGATGTCCCGGGACACCATATAGTCCCCTTGTTCTTTGCTATCACTGCTCTGAGTGACTCCATCTGGATTTGAACCCTTGTAAGTGTTCAAATTTTTCAGATTTAGAATAGTTCTCACCTAGCCTTCAGTACCACCATATAGTGTGGAGTAATACCCCTTTCCTTGTTGTCGGAGGGGTAATTTTATTATCACCTGCTGGGAATACAGCTTGTGAATTGTTTTCAATACTGCCTCCCTGTCGGAGGGAGACATTGGTACAGCAGACTACAGGAACCTGCGAGGGGGGAAAACACTCGACATTCCAATCTGTACCCCTTGGATACTACTTGTAGGATCCAGGGGTCCTGTACGGTCCCAGCGTCATGCTGAGAACTTGGTAGAAGCGGTGGAGGGCTTCTGTTCCTGGGAATGGGCTGCCTGCTGCAGTCTTCTTCCCTTTCCTCTATCCCTGGGCAGATATGACTCTTATAGGGACGAAAGGACTGAGGCTGAAAAGACGGTGTCTTTTTCTGCAGAGATGTGACTTAGGGTAAAAAACGGTGGATTTTCCAGCAGTTGCCCTGACCACCAGGTCCCATGGACCGACCCCAAATAACTCCTCCCCTTTATACGGCAATACATCTTTGTGCCGTTTGGAATCTGCATCACCTGACCACTGTCGTGTCCATAAACATCTTCTTGCAGATATGGACATCGCATTTACTCTTGATGCCAGAGTGCAAATATCCCTCTGCGCATCTCGCATATATAGAAATGCATCCTTTAAATGCTCTATAGTCAATAAAATACTGTCCCTGTCAAAGGTATCAATATTTTTAGTCAGGGAATCCGACCAAGCCACCTCAGCTCTGCACATCCAGGCTGAGGCGATCGCTGGTCGCAGTATAACACCAGCATGTGTGTGTATACTTTTTAGGATATTTTTCAGCCTCCTATCAGCTGGCTCCTTAAGTACGGCCCTATCCGTAGATGGTACCGCCACTTGTTCTGATAAGCGTGTGAGCGCCTTATCCACCCTGAGGGGTGTTTCCCACCGCGCCTTAACTTCTGGCGGGAAAGGGTATACCGCCAATAATTTTCTATCGGGGGAAACCCACGCATCATCACACACTTCATTTAATTTATCTGATTCAGGAAAAACTACAAGTAGTTTATTCACACCCTACATAATACCCTTATTTGTGGTACTTGGAGTATCAGAAATATGTAACACCTCCTTCATTGCCCTTAACGTGTGGCCCTAAAAGAAAATACGTTTGTTTCTTCACCGTCGACACTGAAATCAGTGTCCGTGTCTGGGTCTGTGTCGACCGACTGAGGTAAATGGGCATTTTACAGCCCCTGACGGTGTTTGAGACGCCTGGACAGATACTAATTTGTTCGCCGGCCCTCTCATGTCGTCAACCGGCTTGCAGCGTGTTGACATTGTCACGTAATTTCCATAAATAAGCCATCCATTCCGGTGTCGACTCCCTAGAGAGTGACATCACCATTACAGGCAATTTGCTCCGCCTCCTCACCAATATTTTCCTCATACATGTCGACACACACGTACCGACATACAGCACACACATAGGGAATGCTCTGATAGAGGACAGGACCCACTAGCCCTTTGGGGAGACAGAGGGAGAGTTTGCCAGCACACACCAAAACGCTATAATTATCCAGGGACAACCTTTATATAAGTGTTCCTCCCTTATAGCATTTTAATATATATACATATCGCCAAATCAGTGCCCCCCCTCTCTGTTTTAACCCTGTTTCTGTAGTGCAGTGCAGGGGAGAGCATGGGAGCCTTCCCACCAGCCTTTCTGTGAGGGAAAATGGCGCTGTGTGCTGAGGAGAATAGGCCCCGCCCCCTTTTCGGCGGGCTTCTTCTCCGGAGTTTTAGATATCTGGCAGGGGTTAAATACATCCATATAGCCTCAAGGGCTATATGTGATGTATTTTTCGCCATACAGGTATTATACATTGCTGCCCAGGGCGCCCCCCCCCAGCGCCCTGCACCCTCCGTGACCGCTGTGTGAAGTGTGCTGACAACAATGGCGCACAGCTGCAGTGCTGTGCGCTACCTGATGAAGACTGAGAGTCTTCTGCCGCCTGGTTCCGGACCTCTTCATCTTCAGCGTCTGCAAGGGGGGTCGGCGGCGCGGCTCCGGGACGAACCCCAGGGCGAGCCCTGTGTTCCGACTCCCTCTGGAGCTATGTCCAGTAGCCTAAGAATCCAATCCATCCTGCACGCAGGTGAGTTGAAAATCTCTCCCCTAAGTCCCTCGATGCAGTGAGCCTGTTGCCAGCAGGACTCACTGAAAATAAAGAAAGTAAAAACTTTTTCTAAGTAACTCTTTAAGAGAGCCACCTAGATTGCACCCTTCTCGGCCGGGCACAAAAACCTAACTGAGGCTTGGAGGAGGGTCATAGGGGGAGGAGCCAGTACACACCATGTGATCCTAAAAGCTTGCTTTTGTGCCCTGTCTCCTGCGGAGCCGCTATTCCCCATGGTCCTGACGGAGTCCCCAGCATCCACTAGGACGTTAGAGAAATATATATGTTAAGCAAAGTATTTTGTAACACTAAGACACTAAGAAAAATGTACTTCCGTTCCTTAAATATCATTATCTTGGAAGCAAATGCTATACAATATAAAAGCTCAAAGAGCCCCATCACCACAAGGCCACAATCAACTATTTTTGGGGTCAAACCAATACTCATATGGAGCATATCAATTTACCAGTGACTCATTGACTGCATCAATGTGGTCATACATTCCTACTTAATATATAGGCAGATGCTCAGGAATATCAGATCTGCCCACAAAATGGCTGCCTCCAATAAAAGTACTATATCGGATTCCAAAAGTGCATTCATAGGCTACCATTTGTAGCGAGATATCATATTACAATATTATGTGTCACGGTGGTTAAAGGTAATCACATGCAGGACTATAAACATTACCTGAGCAGGATAAAACAATCACACACTGACAGGTCAGCATCCATCACTCACCTCTATAGGGTTGTTGTTTATAATAGCAATGAGAAGACTACTGGATTCTGCAGCACTAAGAATTCCAAAATCTAAAAAACGTTCTTCTGGTTTAGGAGGTAAAGCAAAGTACTGCAGAGACATAAAAAAATAAATAAATAAAAGTTGAGATGTTTTAAAACGAAAAAATAATGATCCAGCTGTGCTATGACATAGCAAGGAGAGGGTGAATAGCTATAGCTTGAAATACACTGGAACATAAATAGAAGCATTTAACAACATTTTGTATTTTCAGAAGAATAATCACAAACCAGTTCTGCAACTACAAATACCAAACACTCCATTATTATAAACAATGAAAAACACCAGTTGTCAATCAGGCACTTGCAAACACACGTCATAAAGTAGGAATTGTTTCAGAAAAAAAATAGCGCAGATCAAGAACATGAATCTACCGTATCATGCATATACATTGGTGTTCCTTAAATAATCAGGACCTTTAAATCTTACTCTTTGCATTAAGTATCTACAGGGGGAAATTTATCAAATTCTGGAGAGAGAAAGTGTAGAGAGATAAAGTTCCAAACAACCAGCTTCTGTCATTTTTTGGTCCTCTTATAACTCTTGCATTTGTGTCATATGGTGCGATACAGCCCGGGCAACTTAAATGCTCCAACACTAGTAACGCACCAAACCTTTTTCGAATCGTAGACACAGCCACTAACAGTGTACCAGAGATGCTAGGCTGCAATGTTTCATGCACAGGAATTGTTGTAGCACAAAGCACAGATGAAGCATAACGGAATGCAGCAGGAAGAATTAGACGTAGTAGCAAATAGATGTACAAGTTCTGCAACAACCCATTTGGTCAGTGTACCCTTGCAATGTAGTTTTAATTGCTCATGTTTGTTTTAGCAGTGCGAGTAAGACACACCTTTTGAGTGAATAGCACACAAGGCATGGCTGAGTCGCACAAACCCTAGCACGCAAAGTGAAGATATTTGGTGCAACTTTAGCCAAATTATAAGAGGACACATCTGTACTGTACTGTACTTTAGGATTCAGTATGGGATCCCGCCTGCGATTCCCCTGTGCTTGCCATTCTTCGAGACCGGTGGCGATGCTTTGCTCGCCACAACACTATTCCCCCTCGGTTGGTGGCATGGACCACCAACTGAGGCGGAATACCGGGCTTCTGTCAGGATTCCGGTGTGTCGGGATCCCGAACGCCGGGATCCCGACAGGCGGTATATTGACCACATCCCTACTTTGTACAGCAGAACTTTTAGAATATAAATACAAAAGCTAATTGTGCGCAGGGTCATGCAGCCTCAGGGCGAGTGGTGGTGGAAGACATGGCTAATGGCAATCCTTCGGGACGAGTGGTGGGTGCAGGCAGCTGGTCGCTCAGGCCTCATGTAAACAACTCACTGAAAACATTTAGGGGTGCCACCATACAGCTAACACCACCTTAATAATTATCAGCAGAAGCTACTTAAATGCAGGTGAAGCCAAGGGAAACAGCTGTTGCCTATAAATTATTTTGATACATCCAGACCCATAGTGTAATAGTACATGCATCTGGTCTTTCACTTACCATACGAATTACAAATACATACAAAAATACTGATTCCTAATTCAACACATTATTTGCTCAGTGACACATTATTTGCTCAGTGACACAAATGAATAAAATGGTGATTTAACTTAACTCCTGACAAGATATACATCACCAATTCAGGTATAAATTGCATTAATTACTCTAAAAGAACATTTACGAAAAGTTGAGCTCGTGCAAAAGAAATAAAACAGTGTTGTAACACATAGCAACTTCTTAAATGTTATCATTTTATGAACTATTCTGGAAAGCCAGACACAATCTTATCTGATACAAAGGCTTACAGCACATTTTTGTACGCATCTTATAATAAGCAAGTGATTCAACTGAACAAATGGTAGGACATAGGGGGCTGGATGTAATGACGCCTCCGATGGCTGGAGGTGCAAGATTCCGGCAGATCTTAAACGTTTTTTTTAAAATGGGCAATCACTGACAAGCCAAACCCATGCCTTGTATGTGATTGCCCCTTTAAAAAAAACGTCCGAGATCGGCCAGCATCTTGCACTTCCAGCGATTCTTCCAAGGGTAAAAATATGGAATACATTTCCAATATTCCACTGCATGGTTTATTAACAAGGTAGTAGCGAGCTGACCTACAAAAGTGCAATGTAGTATACTAAATAATACTCACATCTAGAAAACCTGTGTACGCTCTTACAGGAAGATGGAATTTAGATGCATTGGTAATCAGTAATATATTACTGTCTATATGGACAGAGAACGCTGAAGGTGTGAACATAAGTGAGAATATATATCTAGATTCCCCAGGAGGAAGTAACACATGTGAAGAGAAATTCTGGACCTGCAATTAGGAGACAAGGGGACAGAAAATAAGTAAAGAACTGTAAGAAAAAATAAGATTTTACTTACTGATAATTCTATTTCTCGTAGTCCGTAGTGGATGCTGGGAACTCCGTAAGGACCATGGGGAATAGCGGCTCCGCAGGAGACTGGGCACAAAAGAAAAGCTTTAGGACTACCTGGTGTGCACTGGCTCCTCCCCCTATGACCCTCCTCCAAGCCTCAGTTAGGATACTGTGCCCGGACGAGCGTACACAATAAGGAAGGATTTTGAATCCCGGGTAAGACTCAACCAGCCACACCAATCACACCGTACAACCTGTGATATGAACCCAGTTAACAGCATGATAACAGAGGAGCCTCTGGATAGATGGCTCACAACAACAATAACCCGAATTGTTAACAATAACTATGTACAAGTATTGCAGATAATCCGCACTTGGGATGGGCGCCCAGCATCCACTACGGACTCCGAGAAATAGAATTATCGGTAAGTAAATTCTTATTTTCTCTGACGTCCTAGTGGATGCTGGGAACTCCGTAAGGACCATGGGGATTATACCAAAGCTCCCAAACGGGTGGGAGAGTGCGGATGACTCTGCAGCACCGAATGAGAGAACTCAAGGTCCTCCTCAGCCAGAGTGTCAAATTTGTAAAATTTACAAAGGTATTTGACCCTGACCAAGTAGCAGCTCGGCAAAGTTGAAACGCCGAGACCCCTCGGGCAGCCGCCCAGGATGAGCCCACCTTCCTTGTGGAGTGGGCATTTACAGATTTTGGCTGTGGCAGGCCTGCCACAGAATGCGCAAGCTGAATTGTACTACAGATCCAGCGCGCAATGGTCTGCTTAGAAGCAGGAGCACCCAGCTTGTTGGGTGCGTACAGGATAAACAGCGAGTCAGATTTTCTGACTCCAGCCGTCCTGGAAACATATATTTTCAGGGCCCTGACAACGTCTAGCAACTTGGAGTCCTCCAAGTCCCTAGTAGCCGCAGGCACCACAATAGGCTGGTTCAGGTGAAACACTGACACCACCTTAGGGAGAAACTGAGGACGAGTCCTCAATTCCGCCCTGTCCGAATGGAAAATCAGATAAGGGCTTTTACAGGATAAAGCTGCCAATTCTGACACGCGCCTGGCCGAAGCCAGGGCCAACAGCATGACCACTTTCCATGTGAGATATTTTAAATCCACAGATTTAAGCGGTTCAAACCAATGTGATTTGAGGAACCCCAAAACTACATTGAGATCCCAAGGTGCCACTGGAGGCACAAAAGGAGGCTGTATATGCAGCACCCCCTTGACAAACGTCTGAACTTCAGGAACTGAAGCCAGTTCTTTCTGGAAGAAAATCGACAGGGCCGAAATCTAAACCTTAATGGATCCCAATTTGAGGCCCATAGACACTCCTGTTTGCAGGAAATGCAGGAATCGACCCAGTTGAAATTCCTCCGTTGGGGCCTTACTGGCCTTGCACCACGCAACATATTTTCGCCAAATACGGTGATCATGCTTTGCGGTTACATCCTTCCTGGCTTTGATCAGGGTAGGGATGACTTCCTCCGGAATGCCTTTTTCCTTCAGGATACGGCGTTCAACCGCCATGCCGTCAAACGCAGCCGCGGTAAGTCTTGGAACAGACAGGGTCCTTGCTGGAGCAGGTCCCTTCTTAGAGGTAGAGGCCACGGGTCCTCTGTGAGCATCTCTTGAAGTTCCGGGTACCAAGTCCTTCTTGGCCAATCCGGAGCCACGAGTATAGTTCTTACTCCTCTCCGTCTTATAATTCTCAGTACCTTGGGTATAAGAGGCAGAGGAGGGAACACATACACTGACTGGTACACCCACGGTGTTACCAGAGCGTCCACAGCTATTGCCTGAGGGTCCCTTGACCTGGCGCAATACCTGTCCAGTTTTTTGTCGAGGCGGGACGCCATCATGTCCACCTTTGGTTTTTCCCAACGGTTTACAATCATGTGGAAGACTTCTGGGTGAAGTCCCCACTCTCCCGGGTGAAGGTCGTGCCTGCTGAGGAAGTCTGCTTCCCAGTTGTCCACTCCCGGAATGAACACTGCTGACAGTGCTATCACATGATTTTCCGCCCAGCGAAGAATCCTTGCAGCTTCTGCCATTGCCCTCCTGCTTCTTGTGCCGCCCTGTCTGTTTACGTGGGCGACTGCCGTGATGTTGTCCGACTGGATCAGCACCGGCTGACCCTGAAGCAGAGGTCTTGCTTGGCTTAGAGCATTGTAAATGGCCCTTAACTCCAGGATATTTATGTGAAGTGATGTCTCCAGGCTTGACCACAAGCCCTGGAAATTTCTTCCCTGTGTGACTGCTCCCCAGCCTCGCAGGCTGGCATCTTTGGTCACCAGGACCCAGTCCTGAATGCCGAATCTGCGGCCCTCTAGAAGATGAGCACTCTGCAACCACCACAGGAGAGACACCCTTGTCCTTGGTGACAGGGTTATCCGCCGATGCATCTGAAGATGCGATCCGGACCATTTGTCCAGCAGGTCCCACTGGAATGTTCTTGCGTGGAATCTGCCGAATGGGATTGCTTCGCAAGAAGCCACCATTTTTCCCAGGACCCTTGTGCATTGATGCACTGAGACTTGGCCTGGTTTTAGGAGGTTTCTGACTAGCTCGGATAACTCCCTGGCTTTCTCCTCCGGGAGAAACACCTTTTTCTGGACTGTGTCCAGGATCATCCCTAGGAATAGAAGACGCGTCGTCGGGATCAGCTGCGATTTTGGGATATTGAGAATCCAAACGTGCTGCCGCAACACTACTTGAGATAGTGCTACCCCGACTACCAACTGTTCCCTGGATCTTGCCCTTATCAGGAGATCGTCCAAGTAAGGGATAATTAAAACTCCTTTCCTTCGGAGGAGTATCATCATTTCGGCCATTACTTTGGTAAAGACCCGGGGTGCCGTGGACAATCCAAACGGCAGCGTCTGAAACTGATAGTGGCAGTTCTGTACCACAAACCTGAGGTACCCTTGGAGAGAAGGGTAAATTGGGACATGGAGGTAAGCATCCTTGATGTCCAGAGACACCATATAATCCCCTTCTTCCAGGTTCGCAATCACCGCTCTGAGTGACTCCATCTTGAATTTGAATCTCTGTATGTAAGTGTTCAAGGATTTCAGATTTACCGTCCGGCTTCGGTACCACAAACAGCGTGGAATAATACCCCTTTCCCTGTTGCAGGAGGGGTACCTTGATTATCACCTGCTGAGAATACAGCTTGTGAATAGCTTCCAATACCGCCTCCCTGTCGGAGGGAGACGTCGGTAAAGCAGACTTTAGGAAACGGCGAGGGGGAGACGTCTCAAATTCCAATTTGTACCCTTGAGATACCACCTGAAGGATCCAGGGGTCCACTTGTGAGTGAGCCCACTGCGCGCTGAAATTCTTGAGACGGGCCCCCACCGTGCCTGAGTCCGCTTGTAAAGCCCCAGCGTCATGCTGAGGACTTGGCAGAAGCGGGAGAGGGCTTCTGGTTCCTGGGAACTGGCTGTTTGCTGCAGCCTTTTTCCTCTCCCTCTGCCACGGGGCAGAAATGAGGAGCCTTTTGCCCGCTTGCCCTTATGGGGCCGAAAGGACTGCGCCTGATAATACGGCGTCTTCTTATGTTGAGAGGCTACCTGGGGTAAAAATGTGGATTTCCCAGCAGTTGCCGTGGCCACTAGGTCTGATAGACCTACCCCAAATAACTCCTCCCCTTTATAAGGCAATACTTCCATATGCCTTTTGGAATCCGCATCACCTGACCACTGCCGCGTCCATAACCCTCTTCTGGCAGAAATGGACAGCGCACTTACTCTTGATGCCAGTCGGCAAATATCCCTCTGTGCATCACGCATATATAAAAATGCATCTTTTAAATGCTCTATAGTCAGTAATATACTGTCCCTATCTAGGGTATCAATATTTTCAGTCAGGGAATCCGACCAAGCCACCCCAGCACTGCACATCCAGGCTGAGGCGATTGCTGGTCGCAGTATAACACCCGTGTGAGTGTATATACATTTTAGGATATTCTCCTGCTTTCTGTCAGCAGGTTCCTTTAGGGCGGCCGTATCAGGAGACGGTAGTGCCACCTGTTTAGACAAGCGTGTGAGCGCTTTATCCACCCTAGGGAGTGTTTCCCAACGTGCCCTATCCTCTGGCGGGAAGGGGTATGATGCCAATAACCTTTTAGGAATTATCAGTTTTTTATCGGGGGAAACCCACGCTTCATCACACACTTCATTTAATTCTTCAGATGCAGGAAAAACTACAGGTAGTTTTTTCTCACCAAACATAATACACTTTTTAGTGGTACTTGTACTATCAGAAATGTGTAAAACATTTTTCATTGCCTCAATCATGTAACGTGTGGCCCTACTGGAAGTCACATTCGTCTCTTCATCGTCGACACTGGAGTCAGTATCCGTGTCGGCGTCTGTATCTGCCATCTGAGGTAACGGGCGTTTTAGAGCCCCTGATGGTCTTTGAGACGCCTGGACAGGCACAAGCTGAGTAGCCGGCTGTCTCATGTCATCAACCGTCTTTTGTAAAGAGCTGACACTGTCACTTAATTCCTTCCATAAGCCCATCCACTCAGGTGTCGACTCCCTAGGGGGTGACATCTCCATTACAGGCAATTGCTCCGCCTCCACATCATTTTCCTCCTCATACATGTCGACACAATCGTACCGACACACAGCACACACACAGGGAATGCTCTGATAGAGGACAGGACCCCACTAGCCCTTTGGGGAGACAGAGGGAGAGTATGCCAGCACACACCAGAGCGCTATATATATATACTGGGATAACACTATACAGAGTGTTTTTCCCCTTATAGCTGCTGTTTATATTATTACTGCGCCTAATTAGTGCCCCCCCCTCTTGTTTTACCCTTTTCTGTAGTGCAGGACTGCAGGGGAGAGTCAGGGAGACGTCCTTCCAGCGGAGCTGTGAGGGAAAATGGCGCCTGTGTGCTGAGGAGATAGGCTCCGCCCCCTTCTCGGCGGACTTTTCTCCCGCTTTTTTCTGGAATCTGGCAGGGGTTAATATACATCCATATAGCCCTGGGGGTTATATGTGATGTATTATTGCCAGCCAAGGTGTTTTTATTGCTGCTCAGGGCGCCCTGCACCCATCAGTGACCGCAGTGTGAGGTGTGCATGAGGAGCAATGGCGCACAGCTGCAGTGCTGTGCGCTACCTTGTTGAAGACTGATGTCTTCTGCCGCCGATTTTCCGGACCTCTTCTTGCTTCTGGCTCTGTAAGGGGGCCGGCGGCGCGGCTCCGGGACCGGACTCCGAGGCTGGGCCTGTGTTCGGTTCCTCTGAAGCTAATGGTGTCCAGTAGCCTAAGAAGCCCAAGCTGGCTGCAAGCAGGCAGGTTCGCTTCTTCTCCCCTTAGTCCCTCGATGCAGTGAGCCTGTTGCCAGCAGGTCTCACTGAAAATAAAAAACCTAAAACTATCTTTTTTCTAAAGAGCTCAGGAGAGCCCCCTAGATTGCACCCTGCTCGGTCGGGCACAAAAATCTAACTGAGGCTTGGAGGAGGGTCATAGGGGGAGGAGCCAGTGCACACCAGGTAGTCCTAAAGCTTTTCTTTTGTGCCCAGTCTCCTGCGGAGCCGCTATTCCCCATGGTCCTTACGGAGTTCCCAGCATCCACTAGGACGTCAGAGAAAAGAAAAATATAATATGTAAGTTGATTACATCACTTTGTTAACGGATAATCAGACATACTTTAAACATGGTCATTGCATCTGTAGGTAACAAGACATCATGAAGGAATACAGCAAAAGGAAAGGTGTTCGTCAAGAAGATGGGTCTCTCCACTGGATCAGATGGACTATCACGGATGTGAAATAAGGTCGCTGCATGATCAAACCCCAAGTACCTGAGTCCAAAATAATCACAAAGAAACCCATTATTTCATGTATGTTCTGAATAAGGAACAAAATCAACTGTATTTGGTATTTATAATACAAACATGTTGGAGATATTTTAATGAACTAATAATTTTAAACAGAGATGCATGTCACAGCACAATCTTCCCACTTCAGTTTGGCAAATGTTGCCTATTAATACTATGCACTGTTGTGGACCCTGTGTTCTTGCCTGTATCGGACCGTCAGTCATTGCCTTTCTGCTGGTGTCTATTCCCCTTCATATAGCTCATAGATAATGCCACTGTCACATGTAGCAATGCTTTCCCTTACACACACACATCAAGGCACAAGACAATGCATTAAGGATTCCGGTGATCCTATTTGCTACAGGTGGCAACATTTAGATGGGTATCCGGACTATAGATCTACACTAAAAAGGTCTACAGTCAGTGGGGGAGATTCAAATTTTTGAAAAGTCAGTTGGGAGTCTGTTTTTTCCTGTGTATCAGATAGGAAAAAACAGACACCCAACCGACTTTTCAAACATTTGAATTACACCCAATATGTCTACCACTTATGGTAGACATGCATTAGGGTGACAGGGTCAAAAGGTCGACATGAAAATTGTCGACAAGTTTTTTCTTTTCTTTTTATTCAACATTTTCATACTTTCCCATTCACGTGGACTACGATTGGGGATAGTAACATTGGCCGACACACAGCGAGCCATGCGAGGGGATGTGGTATACTAATGGGGCTTGTTTGTTAAAGAAAAGTGACAAAACACCCCCACCAAAAAAGTGTCTACCTTTTTTGTGTCGACCATTTTAACCTGTCGACCTAATGCCTGTCTACCATCAATGATAGACTTAATGACTGTAGACCTTTTTAGTGTAGCTATAATAATCCGCACCCATACAGATGTTCAGAAGAGAACTAATGACTACACAAGGTACCACGACCCTAGCGAAATGCACCTAGCACAATTTGCACTTGTTTTTTTAATGTGGACATGAACTATAGAGAAGCAACAGATGTTTTCACTGCCTCACAAACTTAAAATAAAATAATGATCAGCCTTAAGACAAAAATCAAATCGTACTGTGTTAACACAGTGGAAACATCTATTAGTTCCTTTTTGTATCCCCGGACTCTTGGCACGAGTTCCCCCACTTACAGAAGACACCTAAGAGTGTGTATGTAGTGCCAGAGCACTGTAAAGGGCCTCATGCACACTAGAACGATAATGCCCGATTTCAAGTCGATAAATCGGATGGAAAGTGGCAAATCGGATGTGTTTTACATCCGATCTGTGCTCCCGTGAGCATCGGATCGGAGCCCCTAGGTCGTTAGTGCTGCACTCGTGATATGTTAGTTCGCGCAGGCATGGCTGGGATCGCATAAGATACATCGTATGCAAAAGGACCGCATCCGATGTATTCTATGCGATCCTGCCTCCCTGGAGGCTGCCAGGCGGTTCAAGGGAAATCGTATGCGATATGTCGCTGTAGTGTGTATAGGGCCCTTAAGAAGCGAGTCATACAAAACTTGTTTTCATCGAGCGAATAACAACCAGAAAACAGCAATGTCGTATTATGTTTTATTATCATTACCAACAGACTAGTGTATATTTGCATGTACATTAAGTACCCATTTATTGTGGTGCACATAGGCTTATAAGTGCAAGCACTTTGTGGAGCACCTACACTCACCCTGCAAACACTGAAGTGTACTAGGATGTAATGCTTATATGCATAGGGTAGTGTGACTGTGGCAGTACTGCAGCACCTTCATGGAAAATGTGTGTATTTTAAAAGCATTATTTTGTAAATCTCTCTGTAAGAAAGCTCACCACTTACATTTATTATGTAAAACACTGGATATACTTTCTCGGTTTTACTTCTATATATCCATTATGATCCTTTTAGTTTGCAGAATGTGGAAGAAAATAATGAGGACAGTTACTTACCCATCTAATACTTCTGCTTGATATGGAATTTCTAGCTTTGAGTAACTCTTCTCTTTTGCCTTAACTGTAATTTTTCCAGAAAACTGTGATGATCTCTTTGCTTTTGACGCTATAAAAATAAAATAATTTTTCAAGTGTTTAAACTACAACTTGAAGAAAGAAGACAAACAAGATAAAATTTTTATATATATATATATATATATATATATATATATATATATATATATATAAATATATATATATATATATATATATATATATATAAAACAGGATTTTGTACTCCTCGTTAAATCCTTTTCTCCTAGCCCGTAGAGGATGCTGGGGACTCCAAAATGACCATGGGGTACAGACGGGATCCGCAGGAGCTTGGGCACACTAAAAAGACTTAAAACTGGGTGTGAACTGGCTCCTCCCTCTATACCCCTCCTCCAGACCTCAGTTATAGGAACTGTGCCCAGGAGAGACGGACAGTACAAGGAAAGATTTTTGTTTTAACTAAGGGCTACCAAACTACCAGCCCACACCATAAACATACCGTACAACCGGAATAACGCCAAACCAGATAACAGTATGCATAAAACTCCAGCAACCAGCTGCAACAAACCAATACACAACTCGTTTACAAAATAACTTAACCAGTAAGAAAACACACTGCAAGTAATAGTCCGCACTGGGACGGGCGCCCATATTCCTCTACGGACTAGGAGAAAAGGATTTAACGGTGAGTACCAAAATCCTGTTTTCTCTTACGTCCTAGAGGATGCTGGGGACTCCAAAAGGACCATGGGGTTTATAGCAAAGCTCCAGAACGGACGGTAGAGTGCGGACGACTCTGCAGCACCGACTGAGCAAACGCCAGGTCCTCATCGGCCAGGGTATCAAACTTATAGAACTTAGCAAAAATGTTCGAACCCGACCAAGTAGCTGCTCGGCAAAGCTGTAGCGCCGAGACACCTCGGGCAGCCGCCCAAGATGAGCCCACTTTCCTGGTAGAATGGGCTTTAACCGATTCGGCACCGGCAGTCCTACCGAAGAATGAGCCTGCTGGATCGTACTACAAATCCAGCGTGCAATAGTCTGTTTTGAAGCGGGATGACCAATCTTGTTGGCTGCATACAAAACAAACAACGCTTCAGTTTTCCTAGTAACAGCTGTCCTAGAAACATATACTTTCAACGCTCTTACAACATCCAGAGATTTTGGAATCGCCACCTCTTCCGTAGCTACCGGAACCACAATAGGTTGGTTAATGTGAAATGAAGAAACCACCTTCGGTAGAAATTGTTGACGAGTCCTCAATTCCGCCCTATCCGAATGAAAAATCAAGTACGGGCTCTTATGAGATAAAGCTGCCAATTCCGATACTCGCCTGGCAGATGCCAGCGCCAAAAGCATAACGACCTTCCAAGTGAGAAATTTCAACTCAACCTTACGCAAGGTTCAAACCAGGAAGACATGAGAAACCGTAAGACGACATCAAGGTCCCATGGAGCTACAGGAGGTACAAACGGCGGATTGATATGCATTACACCCTTCACAAAGGTCTGAACCTCTGGGAGGGCAGCTAACTCTATTTGAAAGAAAATAGACAAAGCCGAAATTTGCACTTTAATGGAACCCAATTTCAGGCCTGCATCTACGCCCGCCTGTAAAAAGTGGAGAAAACGACCCAAGTGAAAATCCTCCGCAGGAGCCTTTTTAAGCTCACACCAGGAAACATACTTCCTCCAGATACGGTGATAGTGTTTCGCCGTAACCTCTTTCCTAGCCTTAATGAGAGTTGGAATGACTTCCCTGGGAATACCCTTACGAGCTAAGATCTGGCGCTCAACCTCCATGCCGTCAAACGCAGCCGCTGTAAGTCTGGAAACACGCATGGACCCTGCAACAACAGATCCTCTCCTAGAGGAAGTGGCCAAGGATCTTCCACCAGCAAGTCCTGAAGATCCGGGTACCAGGCCCTTCTTGGCCAGTCTGGAACGACGAGAATCGCCTGAACCCTTGCTCAACGAATGATCCCCAGCACCTTTGGAATGAGAGGAAGTGGAGGGAACACATACACCGACTGGAAGACCCACGGAGACACCAGGGCGTCCACTGCAGTGGCTTGTGGGTCCCTTGACCAATACCTCGGGAGCTTCTTGTTGAGCCGAGACGCCATCATGTCTATCAATGGAATTCCCCAGCGTCTTGTCACTTCCGCAAATACCTCTTGGTGCAGAGCCCACTCTCCAGTATGGAGGTCGTGTCTGCTGAGGAAATCCGCTTCCCAGTTGTCCACCACCGGTAGGAAAACTGCTGACAGTGCGCTGACGTGTTGTTCCGCCCAGCGAAGGCTCTTTGTGGCCTCCGCCACTGCCGCTCTGCTCCTCGTTCCGCCCTGCCGGTTTATATGGGCTACCGCTGTGATGTTGTCTGACTGTACCAGGACCGGTCGATCCTTAAGAAGGCTTCTTGCTTGGAGCAGGCCGTTGTAAATGGCTCTTAACTCGAGAATATTTATGTGGAGACAGGCTTCCTGGAGCGACCATTTTCCCTGGAAATTTCTGCCTTGGGTGACTGCGCCCGAGCCCCGGAGACTTGCATCTGTCGTCAGAAATACCGAATCGGCGTCCCCCCAGGAGGTGATGAGCTTGTAGCCACCACAGGAGAGAAATTCTGGCTCTGGGAGATAGACTTATCTTCCGGTGAATGTGTAGATTAGATCCGGACCATTTGCTCAGCAAGTTCCACTGAAACACGCGGGCGTGAAATCTGCCAAATGGAATGGCTTCGTACGCCGCAACCATCTTCCCCAGAACCCGAGTACAATAATGGATTGACACACTCGTCGGCTTCAGAAGTTCTCTGACCATCGTCTGCAGTTCCCGAGCCTTTTCTTCTGGAAGGAATACCTTCTGTAAGTCCGTGTCCAGAATCATGCCCAGAAAGGGAAGCCGAGTGGTCGGAATCAACTGGGATTTCGGCAAATTGAGCACCCAACCGTGCTGTCGCAGAACCGATAGTGACAACTCTACACTTCTCAGCAACCGTTCCTTGGACCTCGCCTTTATCAGGAGATCGTCCAAGTACGGGATAATTGAAACCCCTTGTTTGCGAAGAAGAACCATCATTTCTGCCATGACCTTGGTGAAAATCCTCGGAGCCGTGGAAAACCCAAACGGCAACGTCTGAAATTGGTAATGAGAATCCTGTATCGCAAACCTGAGGAAAGCCTGATGTGGAGGATATATCGGCACATGTAAGTAGGCATCCTTTATGTCGACTGACGCCATAAAATCCCCCCCCTCCAGGCTGGCAATCACCGCTCGAAGGGATTCCATCTTGAACTTGAAGACTTTTAACGTATGGATTGAGGGATTTTAGATTTAGAATTGGTCTGACCGAACCGTCCGGTTTCGGTACCACAAAGAGGCTTGAGTAGAACCCCCCCCCCCCGCTGGGACGGAGGGACGGGAACAATGACCTTCTGTAGACACATTTTTGAATCGCCGCCCGGACCACCTCCCTGTCCGGTAGAACCACTGGTAATGCCGAAATGAAGAACCGGTGAGGGGGCATCTCCTGAAACTCCAGTTTGTATCCTTGAGACACGATTTCTAACACCCAAGGATCCAGATCTGATTGAATCCAGACCTGGCTGAATACCTGAAGACGGCCCCCCACCGGTCCGGACTCCCCCAGGGAAGCCCCAGCGTCATGCGGTGGACTTGGTAGCAGCCGGGGAGGACTTCTGGTCCTGTGCGCCTGAGGCTGCAGGAAGTTTTCTTCCCCGTCCTCTACCCTTTGAGGCGAGGAAAGACGAACCTTTCCCACGCCTGTATTTATTGTGACGAAAGGACTGCATTTGTTGATGTGGTGCCTTTTTCTGTTGTGTGGGAACATAAGGAAGAAAAGAGGACTTACCCGCAGTCGCGGTCGAGACTAAGTCCGCCAGGCCGTCCCCAAACAAGACAGTACCTTTAAAGGGTAGAGCTTCCATAGACCTCTTGGAGTCGGCATCAGCATTCCATTGATGGATCCACAAGGCCCTCATGGCAGATATCGACATGGCATTGGTCCTTGATCCCAAGAGACAGACGTCCCTTGCAGCGTCCTTTAGGTAATCCGCAGCGTCCTTAATATAACTGAGAGTTAGAAGGACATTATCTTTATCAAGAGTATCCATGTCACTAGCTAAATTCTCAGCCCATTTAGCAATAGCACTACTCACCCATACCTACGCCACAGCAGGTCTGAGCAATGCACCCGTATTAGCGAAAATGGACTTCAGACACGTCTCCAACTTGCGATCCGCCGGATCCTTGAGAGCTGCCATGTCAGGAGACGGAAGCGCCACCTTCTTAGACAAACGGGATAGAGCTTTATCAACAGTTGGAGATGTCTCCCATTTTTCCCTGTCATCAGAGGGGAAAGGATACGCCATATAAATCCTATTGGGAATCTGCCATTTCTTATCCGGCGACTCCCAAGCCTTTTCACAAAGAGTATTCATTTCATGAGAGGGGTGAAACTTCACCTCAGGTTTCTTTCCCTTGAACAAGCAAATCCTTGTTTCCTGTACCGCAGGTTCATCAGAAATCTGCAAAACATCCTTTATAGCCACAATCATGTACTGAATACTCTTAACTAATCGTGGATGTAACGCAGCCTCAGTGAAATCGACCTCGGAATCAGAGTCCGTGTCGGTATCCGTATCCCCCACCTGAGTAAAAGGCCTCTTATGGGACCCGGATGGGGTCTGTACCTGAGATAAAGCCTCCTCCATGTACTTTTTCCACACCTGCGTCTGTGACTCAAACTTATCTAACCTCTTAGATAAAGAAGCTACATTGGAATTTATTGTATTAAGGAGTGCTAGTAAATCAGGAGTCGGCTGCGTCGACAGTGCTACATCTAGCCCCGCATCCCCACCTCCCATAACCTCCTCTGGTGAATAACATTCAGGCTCCGACATGTCGACACGTAGTACCGACACACAACACACACAGAACCGTCCCAGCAAGGTGACAGGCTCACAATGCAGCCCAGAAGAGGAGACGGAGTATGCCAGCTCACACCCCAGCGCCTGTATATTGGTACACGAATATATGTACCCAGCGCTGCCTTATTATCAAAAAGACTGGTACCCCACTGCGGCTCCCCTCTGGTGATGCCCCCTTTACTTGAAATCAGCGTGGAGGTCCCGGCAGCGTCTCTCCCTCCGTCTGGTGCAGGGAGAAAATGGAGCGTGTGAGCCGCGGACCGAAGCTCCGCCCCCTTCCCAGCGGCTTCGGCCCGCCAAATTCAAACTCGTGTAAAATGCCGGCGGGGGTCTGTAAAAGGTGCCTCGGCACCCACAATCATATGGGGCCCTTACAAAACTTCAGTAATATGCCTCCCAGGGCGCCCCCCCCCCCAGCGCCATGCACCCAGTGACAACCGTTGGTGATATGTGTGTGGGAGCATGGAGCACAGCGATACCGCTGTGCTTTACCTTCCGTCACTGAAGTCTTCTGCCGTCCTGAAGTCTTCTGATCTTCTCATACTCACCGGACTTCTGGCTTCTGTGAGGGGGTGACGGCGTGGCTCCGGGAACAAGCAGCTAGGCGCACCAAGTGATCGAACCCTCTGGAGCTAATGGTATCCAGTAGCCGAGAAGCAGAGCCTTGAAAAACTCACAGAAGTAGGTCCTGCTTCTCTCCCCTCACTCCCACGCTGCAGGGAGCCTGTAGCCAGCAGGGCTCCCTGAAAATAAAAAACCTAACAAAAGTATTTTTCTAGAGAAACTCAGTAGAGCTCCCCTAGTGTGCATCCAGTTACTCCTGGGCACAAAGTCTAACTGAGGTCTGGAGGAGGGGCATAGAGGGAGGAGCCAATTCACACCCAGTTTTAAGTCTTTTTAGTGTGCCCAAGCTCCTGCGGATCCCGTCTATACCCCATGGTCCTTTTGGAGTCCCCAGCATCCTCTAGGACGTAAGAGAAATATTCATCACAGAGTATGCATCATAACTAGTACACATAGGTGAGCAGTATACACAGAGCAGTTCTATTTCGGTGCCCCATTCAAGTGGCTAGCATACACTGCAGGTGCAATTCTGCAGGCTAGTTACATAGGGCAGTAGCTAATAACACATTGCAGTTCTCCTCAGCCACAGGGAATTACAAATGCTGGGGAGGATATTATAACAATGCTTCCTTCTTCAATGGAGCAGGGCTTTATTCCAATTAACCAAAACTTAAGGGGCCGATGCCTGGGTCGGAGGATCGGGGAAATCCAACATGTTGAAAATCCTCAATTTGCTGATTCGGTCCAAAAAAACAGTTATGATTGGTAAGTCAGGGATTTTTAACATATTTTTTTGCAAATACCCTGACAGATCGTTTATCATCGATGTCAACCATTCAGCAAATTGGAACGCTGATCAGCAGAACAGGGAATCAGGTCGTAGACGTATGGCCCACATTACTCAATGTTTACAGTACCTCATGCAGAATAAGCGTTCACATTTTTTTTGTAATCAGAACTTGAATGAATGGACAACTATTCAAAAGTTAAGCACTTGAAAGTTAGTAAACACACACAGATAAAGTATTGTTAAGTACCACTATTACACGTACTCCTGCGCACTTCAAAAGGTTGGTACACAGATGTCACTGGCCTGAAAAATTGAAAAAGGTACCAAAACACTAATGAAGTGTAAACAGCAAAAGAAAAAAAAAACACAAAAAATATATAGCTTGTGGAAGAATTAAAGAGCAGAGATGAAACATAGTAGGAACCGTTTTCTAGAAACAGTTTACGAGGAATCATTGTAGATTCAATCTTACCATCAAAACTGATGCTTGCAACTTTGGTGTATTTGCTCTCTGAAGCTTTCAATGTTATTGGTTTGAAGTGAACTGTTATTGCGTCATTCTGAGGTGTTGATCGTACACTCTAAAATAGGAAACAACCATTTTTACTCCAAATATTTCCAGAACATCCTAAACATCTCAAATAACTAAAAGTTTGAATTTAAAAGATGTATGCTATGTAAGTAGACATCTGCAAACCCCTCTCTTTGAAAAAAAGAAGGAATACCTGGGTAGCACAGAAGAGATTAGACCTGTCACACACATGCATAAAACTGGTGAGTGCCCTCCATCCTTTTTTTGTGGACTTTAAAAGGGACCAGCTTGGTGTTGCCATTTAGTACCTATGGAGGAGAACCCCACCAATGGAGCTCATTACGTGAATACAAGTACTCTTTGGAATCCATGTTTACTTGATGGTGACAGGATATAGTAGATGCAGTGGACTATTTGAAATGCACTCCAACATGTTATCAAATACCAAAGTGTTTATTTAAAGCATCAGAAAAAAACCCCCAGACGTTTCAGGCATCACCAAAATGGCTAATTACCATCATTATGATACTATCAATTACAAATTACCATTATCCATTATGCAGAAAATTAACAAAGTGATATTAAAATGGTGCAACATAGCAAAAGAATAATATAGTAAAAGAACTATACAATGCAAATAGGAACAAGGGAATGTTACGTGATACTGAATGTGTAGAGCAATAAGATAAGCAATATCAGAGAGACAGCCCATATGGAGTAAAAGAACGACCAAAACAGCTCTGACCGAACAAGGCATGGACTCCACAAGACCTCTAAGGTGTCTTGTGGTATATGGCACCAGGACGTTACCAGCAGATCCTTTAAGTCCTGTAAAATGTGAGGTGGTGCCTCCATGGCTCACACTTGTTTTGCAAGCATATCTTAACTGACTGAGACTCCGAGGAGCAGTCACTGGTATACAGAGAGAAGAGCAGGGGTGAGAGGACACAGACCTGAGGGGCCCCAGTACTGATGGACCGTGCTTGGGAGAATTCTCCCACTTTGACCACCTGTTTTCTATCTGTCAGGAAGTTTACAGTCCAGGAACAGGTAGCTTCTGGGACTCCTTAGCGGAGAAGTTTGGGGTAGAGGATGCTGGGGACGATTGTATTGAAGGCCAAGCTGAAGTAGACAAATAGGACCATCGCATAGGTACCGGGTGTGTCCAGATGCTGCAGAATGTAGTGCAGGCCAAGGTTGACAGCATCCTCAATGATCCGATTAGCTCGATAGGCGAACTGAAGGGGGTCTAGTTGAGGGCCAGTCACAGCTTTTAGGTGGTTCAGTACCAGGGGCTAGGATGGCCTGGATGGAGCAGCCAGCAGGGGCCAGGATGGCCTGGATGGAGCAGCCAGCGGGGGCCGCCACCCGAGAATCCTGGGGTATCCGGACTCCAGGTCGACAACAAAAATGTCGACACCTTAGGTCGACACCAATTGGTCGACACACCTTAGGCCGACATGGGCAAAATGTCGACATGGACAAAAAGTCGACATGAACAAGGTCGACATGGAAAAAGCTCGACATGAGTTTTTCACAATTTTTTTCTTTTTTGGAACCTTTTCATACTTAACGATCCACGTGGACTACGATTGGAACGGTAATCTGTGCCGAGCGAAGCGTAGCGGAGCGAAGGCACCATGCGAGGGGACGCGGTGCACTAATTGGGGTTCCCGGTCACTACAAAGAAAACTACACCCAAAAACATAAAAAACTCATGTCGACCTTTTTCCATGTCGACCTTGTTCCCGTCGACCTTTTGTCCATGTCGACCTAAGGTATGTCGACCAATTGACGTCGACCTAAGGTGTGTCGAACTTTTTGTCGTCGACCTGGAGTCCCATACCCGAATCCTGGATGTCGCGCCCTGCAGGGGCCACATCTCGGAAAGGGCCTGCCACGCCGCCCAGAGGGGATCATCTCATCGCCGCAGACTCTTAGAGCACCACGCCAGGGGAGCCGATCCGCCTGCCCGCCACAGTTTGAATTCCCGAGGGCTGTGGCAGCCGCTCGGCAGACTACATTCTCCTGGCTCGTCAGCATACAGGGCAGAAATGGCAGCACGGGCCACCAATTCCCCCGGAAGCCGCTCCTATGGGGACAGCCAGAAGGTAAGTGGTGGGGCTGAGCTCCAGCTCAGGAGGACATCTCTGCTGTGCTTGATAGTTGCTTTCGTGGGAAGGGTAGACAAGGGATGGGGGAGACAAGGGGGTCTGGAAGCGGGTAGTTTGGTGGAGCTGCACTGCTCCAAGACATCCTTCTGTGGCGCCATCTTGGAAGTAGATAAGATATGGGGAAGAAACGGCGTACAGATGGGAAGTTGACTGGTTGGCCCGGTGGTATAGCTGCAACAATCTCAAGCTCAAACCACTTAAAACTGTTGAGATGGTAGTGGACTTTAGGAAGAAGCCAGTTGGAGTACCCAAACTAATTATAGCCGACAGCGTGGTGTCGCTAGTTGACTCCTTCAAGTTCCTGGGGACCACAATCCCCCAAGACCTCAACTGGGGGCTCAATGCTGAGGCAATCATCGGAAAGGCGCAGCAGAGGCTGTTCTTTCTAAGGCAACTTAAGAAGTTCAACATCCCACAGAAGCTCCTGCTCCTCTTCTACTCCGCAATTGTAGAAACTGTACTGTGCTCCTCGATAATCGTCTGGTATAGTTCCACCAGCGAGAGAGAGAAATGCAGGATCCAAAAAGTGGTCAGGTCTGCAGAGAAGATCGTCGGAGCGGACCTTCTCCCTGTCTATGATTTGTATCTGTCTAGAGCATAGGTTCTCAAACTCGGTCCTCAGGACCCCACACAGTGCATGTTTTGCAGGTAACCCAGCAGGTGCACAGGTGTAGTAATTACTCACTGACACATTTTAAAAGGTCCACAGGTGGAGCTAATTATTTCACTTGTGATTTTGTGAGGAGACCTGCAAAACATGCACCGTGTGGGGTCCTGAGGACTGAGTTTGAGAACCTGTGGTCTAGAGCCACAAAACGGGTGACTAGGATAGTTAAGGACCCGCTTCACCCTGGCCAACCTGCTGCCATCTGGCAGACGATACAGGGCCATTCCCACCAGATCCAACAGAAGCCTCAAAAGCTTCTTTCTGCAAGCAGTCCACCTGCTGAACTCCTGACCAACCGACCCCCTGGAAGACCACCCAGTCGCGCTATTCTATTCTTCTGCATGTTATGCAGAACACTCTGACCCCTATGGTTCTTTTATCTGACAACTGCACATGTCCCCGCCCCCCCTTGTTTACTTGTTCCCTCCGTGGCTGCTGCACTGTAAACCAAAAACAAATACCTGGTATACGCATGCATACCTGGCCAATAAAGCGGATTCTGATATGCCACAGGTAAGATCTGGAGAATTTGGAGGTCATGTCAATACTTTGAACTCGTGTCATGTTCCTTAAACTTTTTCTGAACAATTTTTGCAGGGTGCATTATGTTGCTGAAAGAGGCCACTGCAAAACATTGCCCAGAGCATCACACTGTCTCTGCTGGCTTGTCTTCTTCCCATAGTGCATCCTGGTAGCATCTCTTCCTCAGGTAAACGACACACATGCACCCAGCCTTTCACATGATGTAAAAGAAAATGTTAATCGTCAAACCAGGCCACCTTATTCCAGTGCTCCATGCTCCAGTTCTGATGACCACATGCCTAATGTATGTGCTATCACTGTAGGACAGGGGTCAGCATGGGACCAGTCTACGGCTACACAGCCCCATATGCAGCAAGCTGCGATGCATTGTTTGTTTTGACCCCTGTGTATCAGACCAGCATTAACTTTTTCAACAATTTGTGCTGCAGCAGCTCCTCTGTGGGATAGGACCAGATGGGCTAGCTTTGGATGACCATGCCCCTACTGCAGATCACAGGTTGTCCCCCCTTAGGCCACTTTCGATAGGAAAAAGCTATAGCAAATTGGAACACCCCACAAGGCTTGCTGTTTTGGAGATCATCTGACCCAGTCGTCTAGTAATCCTAATTTGGCCCTTGTCAAAGTTGTTCTGATCCTTACACTTGCCTATTTTTGCTACTTCCAATACATCAACTTCAAGAACAGACTGTTCACTTTCTGCCTAATATATCCCACCCCTTGATAGGTGCACCCGTAACCAGATAATAAAGGTTGTTCACCTGTCAATGGTTTTAATATTATGGAAGATGGGTGTATATACACACACACTTGGAAGGGACACCATACCCAAAGTGGTAACAAGTAAACAGATAAGCACATTTTCACTTACACTTTGCTAAGAGGCTATTATGCATCTGTTTTTTGGGATGCAAAATTACTACACCAGGGGGTTCGATCCCCATGCTCAATTTATCTGGTAAAAATATACACAGATAACTTAGTGATCATTTAGTGCAGAGATTCCCAGTCTTGGTCCTCAGGGAACACTAACAGTGCAGATTATAGTTATATCCATGCTTGAGCACATATACTACTTAAGTCACCAGTGCCCAAGTTGGCTATCCTTAAAACAAGGACTGTTAGCATGTCTTGAAGACACTCTGTTCAAGTGAAATAATCCTACCTAAATTATATTTTTCCTGTGTGAACATCAGTCTTTGGTCAGTAATCCCAAAGTTAAACAGCGCAGGAAGACAGATGAGGCAACTGCAAATGGGGACCTCCTCTGATGCCACAATTAATGAACACTGCATATGGAGACTACAACTTTGGGGCTACTTACTTTGCTTTTCTTGCTCATACCAGCAAAAAGCAGCTGACTGCTAGGAAATATGTACCACTATGATGATCTGACAGCCATGTTGCTGCATCACATAATTCATTTAAGTGTGGGTGTCAATCACTGAGAAAGACTTGTCACATAATGTCCAAGCAGGTGAAAAGACTGCATAAATCCTTAAAGGATCCTAAGAAAAACCTTTTCAGAAGTGACATAAATAAGCATGTCACTGCAAGTCACATGTGGATGACTACAATGAATTGTTAGAAATTAGAAAAAATAAGATTTTACTTACTGGTAAATCTATTTCTCGTAGTCCGTAGTGGATGCTGGGGACTCCGTAAGGACCATGGGAATAGACGGGCTCCGCAGGAGACATGGGCACTTTAAGAAAGAATTTAGATTCTGGTGTGCTCTGGCTGCTCCCTCTATGTCCCTCCTCCAGACCTCAGTTAGAGAAACTGTGCCCGGAAGAGCTGACAGTACAAGGAAAGGATTTTGGTAATCCAGGGCAAGATTCATACCAGCCACACCGTATAACTTGAGATAAACATACCCAGTCAAAAGTATGAACAATAACAGAGCAACAGGTCAACCCTGATGCAACCATAACATAACCCTTATTTAAGCAATAACTATATACAAGCATTGCAGAAGAAGTCCGCACTTGGTACCGGCACCCAGCATCCACTACGGACTACGAGAAATAGATTTACCGGTAAGTAAAATCTTATTTTCTCTAACGTCCTAGTGGATGCTGGGGACTCCGTAAGGACCATGGGGATTATACCAAAGCTCCCAAACGGGCAGGAGAGTGCGGATGACTCTGCAGCACCGATTGAGCAAACACAACGTACTCCTCGGCCAGGGTATCAAACTTGTAGAACTTTGCAAAAAGTGTTTGAACCTGACCAAGTAGCCGCTCGGCAAAGCTGTAATGCCGAGACCCCTCGGGCAGCCGCCCAAGAAGAGCCCACCTTCCTAGTGGAATGGGCCTTAACTGATTTTGTCAGCGGCAATCCAGCCGCAGAATGAGCCTGCTGAATCGTGTTACAGAACCAGCGAGCAATAGTCGGCTTTGAAGCAGGAGCACCAAGCTTGTTAGAAGCATACAGGATAAACAACGACTCTGTTTTCCTGACCCTAGCCGTTCTGGCTACATAAACCTTCAAAGCCCTGACTACATCAAGCAACTCTGAATCCTCCAAGTCAGTAGTAGCCACAGGCACCACAATAGGTTGGTTTATATGAAAGGATGAAACCATTTTCGGCAGAAATTGTGGACGGGTCCGCAATTCTGCTCCATCCGCATGGAAAACCAGATAGGGGCTTTTATGTGACAAAGCCGCCAACTCTGACACCCACCTAGCCGAAGCCAAGGCTAATAGCATGACCACCTTCCACGTGAGATATTTCTACTCCACCGTTTTCAGTGGTTCAAACCAGTGGGATTTCAGGAAACTTAACACCACGTTAAGATCCCAAGGTGCCACTGGAGGCACAAAAGGGGGCTGAATATGCAGCACTCCCTTTACAAACGTCTGAACTTCAGGTAGAGAAGTCAACTCCTTTTGAAAGAAAATGGATAAAGCCGAAATCTGGACCTTAATGGAACCCAATTTTAGGCCCAAATTCACTCCTGACTGTAGGAAGTGAAGGAAACGGCCCAGCTGGAATTCCTCCGTAGGGGCATTCCTGGCCTCACACCAAGCAACATATTTTCAGCATATACGGTGATCATGTTGAGCTGTCACGTCCTTCCTAGCCTTTATCAGCGTAGGAATGACCTCATCCGGAATGCTTTTCTCCGCTAGGATCCGGCGTTCAACCGCCATGCCGTCAAACGCAGCCGCGGTAAGTCTTGGAACAGACAGGGCCCCTGTTGCAACAAGTCCTGTCTTAGAGGAAGAGGCCACGGGTCCTCTGTGAGCATTTCTTGCAGATCTGGATACCAAGTCCTTCGTGGCCAATCTGGAACAATGAGTATTGTTCTCACTCCTCTTTTTCTTATTATTCTCAGCACCTTGGGTATGAGAGGAAAAGGAGGAAATACATAGACCGACTGGAACACCCACGGTGTCACCAGGGCGTCTACAGCTATCGCCTGAGGGTCTCTTGACCTGGCGCAATACCTCTGTAGTTTTTTGTTGAGGCGGGATGCCATCATGTCCACCTGTGGCAGTACCCACCGACTTGCAGTCTGTGCGAAGACTTCCTGATGAATTCCCCACTCTCCCGGGTGGAGGTCGTGTCTGCTGAGGAAGTCTGCTTCCCAGTTGTCCACTCCCGGGATGAACACTGCTGACAGTGCGCTTACGTGATTTTCCGCCCAGCGAAGAAATCTGGTGGCTTCCGCCATCGCTACCCTGCTCCTTGTGCCGCCTTGACAGTTTACAAGAGCCACTGCGGTGATGGTGTCTGACTGAATCAGAACCGGTTGGTCGCGAACCAGGGTCTCCGCTTGACGTAGGGCGTTGTATACGGCCCTTAGTTCCAGGATGTTGATGTGAAGGCAAGTCTCCTGACTTGACCACAAACCTTGGAAATATCTTCCATGTGTGACTGCTCCCCACCCTCGGAGGCTTGCATCCGTGGTCACCAGGACCCAGTCCCGAATGCCGAATCTGCGGACCTCGAGAAAGTGAGCACTCTGCAGCCACCACAGGAGAGACACCCTGGCCCTGGGGGATAGGGTGATTATCCGATGCATCTGAAGATGTGATCCGGACGACTTGTCCAGTAAGTCCCATTGAAAGGTCCTCGCATGGAACCTGCCGAAGGGAATGGCCTCGTATGATGCCACCATCCTTCCCAGGACTCGAGTGCAGTGATGCACTGACACCTGTTTTGGTTTTAATAGGTTCCTGACCAGTGTCATGAGCTCCTGAGCTCTCTCTATCGGGAGATAAACCCTTTTCTGGTCTGTGTCTAGAATCATGCCCAGGAAAGGCAGACGAGCCATAGGAACCAACTGCGACTTTGGAATATTTAGAATCCAGCCGTGTTGCCGTTACACTTCCAGAGAAAGTGCTACGCTGATCAGCAACTGCTCTCTTGATCCCGCTTTTATGAGATCGTCCAAGTATGGGATAATTGCGACCCCTTGCTTCCGCAGCAGTACCATCATTTCCGCCATTACCTTGGTAAATATTCTCGGTGCCGTGGAGAGACCAAACGGCAACGTCTGAAATTGGTAATGACAATCCTGTACCACAAATCTGAGGTACGCCTGATGAGGTGGATAAATGGGGACATGAAGGTATGCATCCTTTATGTCCAGAGACACCATAAAATCCCCCCCTTCCAGGCTTGCGACGGCCGCTCTTAGCGATTCCATCTTGAACTTGAACCTTTTCAGGTATATGTTCAGGGATTTTAAATTCAATATGGGTGTGACCGAACCGTCCGGTTTTGGGACTACAACATGGTCAAATAATAACCCCCTCCTTGTTGAAGGAGGGGAACCTTGACCACCACCTGTTGAAGATACAATTTGTGAATTGCAGTTAACACTATTTCCCTCTCGTGGGGAAAAGTCGGCAGGGCCGTCGGTGAGGGGGCATCTCCTCGAAGTCCAGCTAGTATCCCTGAGACACAATATCTATTGCCCAGGGTTCCAACAGGGAGTGAACCCACTTGTGGCTGAAATTTCGAAGATGTGCCTCCACCGGGCCTAGCTCCGCCTGTGGAGCCCCAGCGACATGCGGTGGATTTTTGTAGAGGCCGGGGAGGACATCTGTTCCTGGGAACTAGCTGTGTTGTGCAGCTTCTTTCCTCTGCCCCTGCCTCTGGCAAGAAAGGACGCACCTCGGACTTTCTTGTTTCTTTGTGATCGAAAGGACTGCATTTGATAATGTCGTGCTTTCCTAGGCTGTGCTGGAATATAAGGCAAAAGATCAGAATTACCAGCTATAGCTGTGGAGCCCAGGTCCAAGATCCCTTCTCCACACAATCCCCAGCCTTGTAAGGTAAACCCTCCATATGCCTCTTAAGTCGGCATCACCTGTCCATTGCATGTTCCACAGGACACGTCAAGCAAAAATCGACATAGCGTTGACTCTAGAACCCAGTAGACTAATGTCTCTTTGGGCATGTTATATATATATATATATATATATATATATATATATATATATATATATATCTATCTATCTATCTATCTATCTAAGACAGCATCTTTTATATATATCTATATATCTATATATATATATATATATCTATATATATATATACACATACATACTAGGGTCTCAATCTGTGCTGACAAGGTATCTGTCCATGATGCTACAGCGCTATAAACCCATGCCGACACAATCGCTGGTCTGAGTAGATTACCAGAATGTGTGTAAATGGACTTCAAAGTACTTTTACTGCATGCTATCTGCAGGATCCCTGAGGATAGCTGTTAAGTCAGCGCTACCTTTTGGGCAAACGTGACACCCTAGGGGAAGATTCCCATCGTATCCTGGCCCTAGTAGGGAAAGGATACTCCCTGAGAATTCTTTGTGGGAAACTGCAGTCTCTGGAGATTCCCGCTCTTTTTCTTCATGAGAGGAGGGAAATTTACCTCAGCTTTCTTCCCCTTAAACATATGTACCCTTGTGTCAGGGACAGATGAGTCATCAGTGATATGCAAAACATTTTTTATTACAATAATCATATATTGAATACTTTCCTGCCATTTTGGCTGTAACTTTGCATTATCGTAGTCGACACTGGAGTCAGACTCCGTGTCGATATCAGTGTCTATTATTTTGGATAGTGAGCATTGAGAGACTCTGAAGGTCTCTGCGACATAGGGACAGACATGGGTAGATTCCCTGTCTGTTCTCTAATCTTTTGTGCAATAAATTTACCTTAGCACTTAATTTCACATATCCAAACAGGTGTCGGCGTTGTCAACGGAGACACCACTCACAAACACATTTGCTCCATCTCCTCCTAGGGGAGACTTTTACCTCAGACATGTCGACACACACGTACCGACACACCACACACTCAGGGAATGCTCATCTGAAGACAATTCCCCCACAAGGCCCTTTGGAGAGACAGAGAGAGAGAGTATGCCAGCACACACCCCAGCGCTATAAACCCAGGAATAACACAGTAACTTAATGTTAACCCAGTAGCTGCTGTTTATATAGATTTTTGCGCCTAATTATGTGCCCCCCCTCTCTTTTTACCCTCTTCTACCGTGTATCTGCAGGGGAGAGCCTGGGGAGCTTCCTCTCAGCGGAGCTGTGGAGAAAAAATGGCGCAGGTGAGTGCTGAGGAAGAAGCCCCGCCCCCTCGACAGCGGGCTTCTGTCCCGCTTAAATATACATTTTCTTGGCGAGGGCTCAAACATATATACAGTGCCCAACTGTATATATGTGTACTTTTGCCAAAAGAGGTCCACATGCTGCCCAGGCCCCCCCCCCCCCCTGCATCCTTACAGTGACCGGAGTATGTGAGGTGTGTGGGAGGAATGGCGCACAGCTGCAGTGCTGTGCGTTACCTCAGTGAACAACGGAGTCTTTTGCCGCCGATTTCGAAGTCTTCTTGCTTCTCATACTCACCCGGCTTCTGTCTTCCGGCTCTGCGAGGGGAACGGCGGCGCGGCTCTGGGATCGGACGACGAGGGTGAGATCCTGTGTACGATCCCTCTGGAGCTAATGGTGTCCAGTAGCCTAAGAAGCAGGACCTAGCTTCAAATACTTTCTCACAGCAAGCTCAGGAGAGCTCACTGAACAACACCCAGCTCGTCCGGGTACAGTCTCAAACTGAGGTCTGGAGGAGGGACATAGAGGGAGGAGCCAGAGCACACCAGAAAGTAAATTCTTTCTTAAAGTGCCTATGTCTCCTGCGGAGCCCGTCTATTCCCATGGTCCTTACGGAGTCCACAGCATCCACTAGGACGTTAGAGAAAAGAAGAACTGCTATGACATTATTATATGGTTGTTTAAGAGTAAATACCAATATTATTGTGTTCTCAACATCGGACACATCATTTTCAATGTAGTTTCCCCTCTGATATAGCAGATTCCTTTACACCAGTGTTACCCAAACTTGGTCCTCAAGACACCCTCACAGTAGAGCTTTAAGGATAGCCATAGTTGTATGCAGATGGTATAATCAAACTGACTAAGGTACTAATTAAGCCACCTGTGCTTAAGTAAGAATAGCCTTAAAACCTGGTCTTAGAACAGTTTGGGAACCACTGTGGTACACAATAAAGATCTTTCATATTTGGTTTATACCAACTGCCTGGAATTATAGAACACTATTATACAGTAGCAGAAATGATGTGGATTTTACCACATATGGCTACACATATGGACACAGAGCTACAAGTGTTTACAGATAGACTGCAACGAACATACTGTTGCTTTCAGAGCAAGTGTCTTTGAACAGCTTATTTGAAGCTTTAGGTTTCCAACTTGAAACATACAAAATGTGGAAAAGAGACATGACTAGGTCAAGTGGAAGACCTGCCTGTCAGCAGATGTTTTCAAATATTGCATCTTTCAGTGAGGCTAATGAGGAAGACCACTTGTGGGAATATTAATAAAAATAAAATAAAATAAAAATCAGGTTAGTAAAAATCCTTAAACTTTAGCATTAGCTTTTCCTTAATTATTCTCCCCATTTAAACTGTATGATGTACATTGCTGCCTGTCGGGTGTTCTGGCTGCGCAATTTAGAAGATTTATAAAAACATTCCTGGTTTTATATTTAATATAACTGCCCTTTATAATCTAGAGGAAAGAACTAAATACTAAACCGCCACTAAGCAGATATACCGCCATGTATCTCTAGAAATGGATTATTTTAGCAGCGAGAAAACGGAAACAAGTGACAAATTCTATTGTATGGTCTCCACATTAAGTAAACTGGATAGAATACAGTTATAAAAATGGAAATCAACTGTAAAGTGTTTACAATAAAAATAAAATAATCAACCATAATCACATAAATGCAACAAATGCAACACAACGTGTGTGCGTGGCACTCACAGCGCAGAAAGACGACAGGCTACTGGTCCAATGAAATCAACATTTCAATGTTCATATGCAAACATTTTCATCAGGAGTATCTGACCTGATGATCATGTCTGCATATAAACATTGAAACGTTGACTTCATTGGACCAGTAGTCCGTTTTCTTTCTGCCGCAGAGTGACGCAGAGTATCTGCTTATATTTCCTGTACAGACGCGTGTGCCGTTACAATTGGAGGGCACCAGTCATTTATGATCAGATTATGTGGTATATGCAATTGCGGTCGAATTCCCGAAATTGCCGAATTTCGGGTATTTTTCGCCAAAAAAAAAAAAATCGTCAATGCAATTCAGTGCTTTCCGTCAAAAAAACGGACTTTCAAAATTCGACTTTTTGAAATTCGACTTTTGTCAAATTCGACTTTTCTGCAATGATACAAGTGCTGCAATTCGACCAAAGTGTATTCAATTCAAGTTTGGAAATTCGACAACAGTGCTTTTAGACAGTAAATTCGTCATTTTCAATCCGCCACACTTTGGAGGGTGAAACCAATAAAAAAAAATTAAAACATGGTTTTTTTTTGTTTGTTTTTTGGTAATAGCATATCTATTTATATTAGAAGGGATTAGGTACTTGGTTTGTCTTTTTTGGAGGCACAAGTATTATTTATATATTTTTAAAAATATATATTTTTTTTATAGCTGGAACGGTAAAATCAAGGAAAAAAATGGCGTGGGGTCCCCCCTCCAAAGCATAACCAGCCTCGGGCTCTTCGAGCTGGTCCTGGTTCTAAAAATGCGGGGGGAAATTTGACAGGGGATCCCCCGTATTTTTAAAACCAGCACCGGGCTCTGCGCCTGGTGCTGGTGCAAAAAATACGGGGGACAAAAAGAGTAGGGGTCCCCCGTATTTTTTACACCAGCATCGGGCTCCACTAGCTGGACAGATAATGCCACAGCCGGGGGTCACTTTTATACAGTGCCCTGCGGCCGTGGCATTAAATATCCAACTAGTCACCCCTGGCCGGGGTACCCTGGGGGAGTGGGAACCCCTTCAATCAAGGGCCCCCCCCCCCACCCACCCAAGGGCCAGGGGTGAAGCCCGAGGCTGTCCCCCCCATCCAAGGGCTGCGGATGGGAGGCTCATAGCCTTGAGAAAAATGTCAGAATATTGTTTTTTCCAGTAGTACTACAAGTCCCAGCAAGCCTCCCCCGCAAGCTGGTACTTGGAGAACCACAAGTACCAGCATGCGGGAGAAAAACAGGCCCGCTGGTACCTGTAGTACTACTGGGAAAAAAATACCCAAATAAAAACAGGACACACACACCGTGACAAGTACAACTTTATTACATACTGCCGACACACACATACTTACCTATGTTGACACGCCGACTGCCACAGTCTCCGACGATCCGAGGGTACCTGTGAAAAAATTATACTCACCTTCCAGCGTCCAGAGATAAATCCACGTCCAGAGTATAATCCAGGTACTTGGCAAAATAACAAAACGCAAAAACCCGTGCCAGCGGACTGAAAGGGGTCCCATATTGACACATGAGACCCCTTTCCCCGAATGTGCCGGGACCCCACGTGACTCCTGTCACTGAGGTCCCTTCAGCCAATCAGGAAGCGCTACTACGTGGCGCTCACCTGATTGGCTGTGCGCTGTCTGTGCTGTGACAGCGCATCGCACAGCTCTCTCCATTATATTCAATGGTGTGAACTTTGCCGTCAGCGGGGGGGTTACCCGCGGTCAGCCGCTGACCGGCGGGTGACCCCACCGCTAACCGCAAGGTTCCTACCATTGAATATAATGGAGAGGCTTTGCGATGCGCTGCGCTGTCTGAGCTCAGACGCGCAGAGCCAATCAGCAGAGTGCAAGGACGTTGCACTCGCTGATTGGCTGAAGAGACCTTTCAGTGACAGCTGTCACGGAGAGGTCTCTGCATTCGGGGAAAGGGGTCTCGTGTCAATATGGGACCCCTTTCAGTCCGCTGGCACGGGTTTTTGCGTTTTGTTATTTTGCCAAGTACCTGGATTATACTCTGGACGTGGATTTATCTCTGGACGCTGGAAGGCGAGTATAATTTTTTCACAGGTACCCTCGGATCGTCGGAGACTGTGGCAGTCGGCGTGTCAACATAGGTAAGTATGTGTGTGTCGGCAGTATGTAATAAAGTTGTACTTGTCACGGTGTGTGTGTCCTGTTTTTATTTGGGTATTTTTTTCCCAGTAGTACTACAGGTACCAGTGGGCCAGTTTTTCTCCCGCATGCTGGTACTTGTGGTTCTCCAAGTACCAGCTTGCGGGGGAGGCTTGCTGGGACTTGTAGTACTACTGGAAACAACAATATTCTGACATTTTTCTCAAGGCTATCAGCCTCCCATCCGCAGCCCTTGGATGGGGGGGGGGGGGGGGGAGGGAGACAGCCTCGGGCTTCACCCCTGGCCCTTGGGTGGCTGGGGGGGGGGGACCCCTTGATTGAAGGGGTCCCCACTCCCCCAGGGTACCCCGGCCAGGGGTGACTAGATGGATATTCAATGCCACGGCCGCAGGGCACTGTATAAAAGTGACCCCCGGCTGTGGCATTATCTGTCCAGCTAGTGGAGCCCGATGCTGGTGTAAAAAATACGGGGGGGACCCCTACTCTTTTTGTCCCCCGTATTTTTTGCACCAGGTGCAGAGCCCGGTGCTGGTTTTAAAAATACGGGGGATCCCCTGTCAATTTTTTCCCCGCATTTTTAGAACCAGGACCAGCTCGAAGAGCCCGAGGCTGGTTATGCTTTGGAGGGGGGACCCCACGCCATTTTTCCCCGAGTTTTTCCCCGTTTTTTTAATTTGCGGCAAAATCCGGCAAATCGGCCGTTTTTCGCCAGCGGGAATGTCGAATCCGTTTTTCATTGAATATGGTGAATTCCGGCAGCCACCTGCCGGAATTCACCTGTCGAATTGTGTCGAATTAAAAAAACGGCGATAATTTGCCGCGATTCGCCCGCAATTGCATATACCCCTATGCCTACAAGTGGAGTGCCGCTGACTGCCTGTTTTTAAATAAAAAAAAATAAGAATTTACTTACCGATAATTCTATTTCTCGGAGTCCGTAGTGGATGCTGGGGTTCCTGAAAGGACCATGGGGAATAGCGGCTCCGCAGGAGACAGGGCACAAAAAGTAAAGCTTTAGGATCAGGTGGTGTGCACTGGCTCCTCCCCCTATGACCCTCCTCCAAGCCTCAGTTAGGATACTGTGCCCGGACGAGCGTACACAATAAGGAAAGATTTATGAATCCCGGGTAAGACTCATACCAGCCACACCAATCACACTGTACAACCTGTGATCTGAACCCAGTTAACAGTATGATAACAGCGGAGCCTCTGAAAGATGGCTCACAACAATAATAACCCGATTTTTGTAACTATGTACAAGTATTGCAGATAATCCGCACTTGGGATGGGCGCCCAGCATCCACTACGGACTCCGAGAAATAGAATTATCGGTAAGTAAATTCTTATTTTCTCTATCGTCCTAGTGGATGCTGGGGTTCCTGAAAGGACCATGGGGATTATACCAAAGCTCCCAAACGGGCGGGAGAGTGCGGATGACTCTGCAGCACCGAATGAGAGAACTCCAGGTCCTCCTTAGCCAGGTTATCAAATTTGTAGGATTTTACTAACGTGTTTGCCCCTGACTAAATAGCCGCTCGGCAAAGTTGTAAAGCCGAGACCCCTCGGGCAGCCGCCCAAGATGAGCCCACCTTCCTTGTGGAATGGGCATTTACATATTTTGGCTGTGGCAGGCCTGCCACAGAATGTGCAAGCTGAATTGTATTACACATCCAACTAGCAAAAGTCTGCTTAGAAGCAAGAGCACCCAGTTTGTTGGGTGCATACAGGATAACAGCAAGTCAGTTTTCCTGACTCCAGCCGTCCTGGAACCTATATTTTCAGGGCCCTGACCACATCTAGCAACTTGGAGTCCTCCAAGTCCCTAGTAGGCGCAAGACACCACAATAAGCTGGTTCAGGTGAAACACTGACACCACCTTAGGGAGAGAACTGGGGACGAGTCCGCAGCTCTGCCCTGTCCGAATGGACAAACAGATATGGGCTTTTTTGAGAAAAAAACCACCAATTTGACACTCGCCTGGTCCAGGCCAGGTCCAAGAGCATGTTCACTTTTCATGTGAGATGCTTCAAATCCACAGATTTGACTGGTTTTAAAGAATCCCAGAACTACGTTGAGATCCCACAGTGCCACTGGAGGCACAAAAGGGGGTTGTATATGCAATACTCCCTTGACAAACTTCTGGACTTCAGGAACTGAAGCCAATTCTTTCTGGAAGAAAAATCGACAGGGCCGAAATTTGAACCTTAATGGACCCCAATTTGAGGCCCATAGACACTCCTGTTTGCAGGAAATGCAGGAATCGACCGAGTTGAAATTTCTTCGTGGGGCCTTCCTGGCCTCACACCACGCAACATATTTTCGCCACATGTGGTGATAATGTTGTGCGGTCACCTCCTTTCTGGCTTTGACCAGGGTAGGAATGACCTCTTCCTGAATGCCTTTTCCCTTAGGATCCGGCGTTCCACCGCCATGCCGTCAAAAGCAGCTGCGGTAAGTCTTGGAACAGACATGGTACTTGCTGAAACAAGTCCCTTCTTAGCGGCAGAGGCCATAAGTCCTCTGTGAGCATCTCTTGAAGTTCCGGGTACCAAGTCCTTCTTGGCCAATCCGGAGCCATGAGTATAGTTCTTACTCCTCTACGTCTTATAATTCTCAGTACCTTAGGTATGAAAAGCAGAGGATGGAACACATACACCGACTGGTACACCCACGGTGTTACCAGAACGTCCACAGCTATTGCCTGAGGGTCTCTTAACCTGGCGCAATACCTGTCCCGTTTTTTGTTCAGACGGGACGCCATCATGTCCACCTTTGGTAATTCCCAACGGTTTACAATCATGTGGAAAACTTCCCCATGAAGTTCCCACTCTGCCGGGTGGAGGTCGTGCCTACTGAGGAAGTCTGCTTCCCAGTTTCCATTCCCGGAATGAAACACTGCTGACAGTGCTATCACATGATTTTCCGCCCAGCGAAAAGTCCTTGCAGTTTTTGCCACTGCCCTCCTGCTTCTTGTGCCGCCCTGTCTATTTACGTGGGCGACTGCCGTGATGTTTTATCCCACTGGATCAATACCGGCTGACCTTGAAGCAGAGGTCTTGCTAAGCTTAGAGCATTATAAATTTACCCTTAGCTATATTTATGTGGAGAAAAGTCTCCAGACTTGATCACACTCCCTGGAAATTTTTTCCTTGTGTGACTGCTCCCCAGCCTCTCGGGCTGGCCTCCGTGGTCACCAACATCCAAAACTGAATGCCGAATCTGCGGCCCTCTAGAAGATGAGCACTCTGTAACCACCACAGGAGAGACACCCTTGTCCTTGGATATAGGGTTATCCGCTGATGCATCTGAAGATGCGATCCGGACCATTTGTCCAGCAGATCCCACTGAAAAGTTCTTGCATGAAATCTGCCGACTGGAATTGCTTCGAAGGAAGTCACCATTTTTTTACCATGGCCCTTGTGCAATGATGCACTGATTTTAGGAGGTTCCTGACTAGCTCGGATAACTCCCTGGCTTTCTCTTCCGGGAGAACACCTTTTTCTGGACTGTGTCCAGAATCATCCCTAAGCACAGGAGACTTGTTGTCGGGATCAGCTGCGATTTTGGAATATTTAGAATCCACCCCTGCTGTTGTGACAGTATCCGAGATAGTGCTACTCCGACCTCCAACTGTTCCCTGGACTTTGCCCTTATCAGGAGATCGTCCAAGTAAGGGATAATTAAGACGCCTTTTCTTCGAAGAAGAACCATCATTTCGGCCATTACCTTGGTAAAGACCCGGGGTGCCGTGGACAATCCAAACGGCAGCGTCTGAAACTGATAGTGACAGTTCTGTACCACGAACCTGAGGTACCCTTAGTGATAAGGGCAAATTTGGGACATGGAGGTAAGCATCCCTGATGTCTCGGGACACCATATAGTCCCCTTCTTCCCGGTTCGTTATCACTGCTCTGAGTGACTCCATCTTGATTTGAACCTTTGTAAGTGTTCAAATTTTTTTAGATTTAGAATAGGTCTCACCTAGCCTTCTGGCTTCAGTACCACAATATAGTGTGGAATAATACCCCTTTTCTTGTTGTAGGAGGGGTAATTTAATTATCACCTGCTGGAAATACAGCTCGTGAATTTTTTCCCATACTGCCTCCTTGTCGGAGGGAGACCTTGGTAAAGCAGACTTCAGGAGCCTGCGCAGGGGAAACGTCTCGACATTCCAATCTGTACCCCTGGGATACTACTTGTAGGATCCAGGGGTCCTGTACGGTCTCAGCGTCATGCTGAGAGCTTGTCAGAAGCGGTGGAACGCTTCTGTTCCTGGGAATGGGCTGCCTGCTGCAGTCTTCTTCCCTTTCCTCTATCCCTGGGCAGATATGACTCTTATAGGGACGAAAGGACTGAAGCTGAAAAGACGGTGTCTTTTTCTGCAGAGATGTGACTTAGGGTAAAAAACGGTGGATTTTCCAGCAGTTGCCGTGGCCACCAGGTCCGATGGACCGACCCCAAATAACTCCTCTTCCTTTATACGGCAATACACCTTTGTGCCGTTTGGAATCTGCATCACCTGACCACTGTCGTGTCCATAAACATCTTCTGGCAGATATGGACATCGCACTTACTCTTGATGCCAGAGTGCAAATATCCCTCTGTGCATCTCGCATATATAGAAATGCATCCTTTAAATGCTCTATAGTCAATAAAATACTGTCCCTGTCAAGGGTATCAATATTTTTAGTCAGGGAATCCGACCAAGCCACCCCAGCTCTGCACATCCAGGCTGAGGCGATCGCTGGTCGCAGTATAACACCAGTATGTGTGTATATACTTTTTATGATATTTTCCAGCCTCCTGTCAGCTGGCTCCTTGAGGACGGCCCTATCTATAGACGGTACCGCCACTTGTTCTGATAAGCGTGTGAGCGCCTTATCCACCCTAAGGGGTGTTTCCCAACGCGCCCTAACTTCTGGCGGGAAAGGGTATACCGCCCATATTTTCTATCGGGGGGAACCCACGCATCATCACACACTTCATTTAATTTATCTGATTCAGGAAAAACTACGGTAGTTTTTTCACATCCCACATAATACCCTCTTTTGTGGTACTTGTAGTATCAGAAATATGTAACACCTCCTTCATTGCCCTTAACGTGTGGCCCTAATAAGGAATACGTTTGTTTATTCACCGTCAACACTGGATTCAGTGTCCCTGTCTGTGTCTGTGTCGACCGACTAAAGTAAACGGGCGTTTTAAAACCCCTGACGGTGTTTTTGAGACGTCTGGACCGGTACTAATTGTTTGTCGGCCGTCTCATGTCGTCAACCGACCTTGCCGCGTGTTGACATTATCACGTAATTCCCTAAATAAGCCATCCATTCCGGTGTCGACTCCCTAGAGAGTGACATCACCATTACAGGCAATTGCTCCGCCTCCTCACCAACATCGTCCTCATACATGTCGACACACACGTACCGACACACAGCACACGCACAGGGAATGCTCTGATAGAGGACAGGACCTACTAGCCCTTTGGAGAGACAGAGGGAGAGTTTGCCAGCACACACCAAAAACGCTATAATTATATAGGGACAACCTTATATAAGTGTTTTCCCTTATAGCATCTTTTTTATATATTTCTAACGCCAAATTAGTGCCCCCCCTCTCTGTTTTAACCCTGTTTCTGTAGTGCAGTGCAGGGGAGAGCCTGGGAGCCTTCCCTCCAGCCTTTCTGTGAGGGAAAATGGCGCTGTGTGCTGAGGAGATAGGCCCCGCCCCTTTTTCGGCGGCCTCGTCTCCCGCTCTTAACGGATTCTGGCAGGGGTTAAATATCTCCATATAGCCCCCGGAGGCTATATGTGAGGTATTTTTAGTCAAAAATAGGTTTTCATTGCCTCCCAGGGCGCCCCCCTTCCAGCGCCCTGCACCCTCAGTGACTGCCGTGTGAAGTGTGCTGAGAGGAAATGGCGTACAGCTGCAGTGCTGTGCGCTACCTTAAGAAGACTGAGGAGTCTTCATGCCGCCGATTCTGGACCTTCTTCTTGTTTCAGCATCTGCAAGGGGGCCGGCGGCGAGGCTCCGGTGACCATCCAGGCTGTACCTGTGATCGTCCCTCTGGAGCTAATGTCCAGTAGCCAAAGAAGCCAATCCATCCTGCACGCAGGTGAGTTCACTTCTTCTCCCCTAAGTCCCTCGTTGCAGTGATCCTGTTGCCAGCAGGACTCACTGTAAAATAAAAAACCTAAGCTAAACTTTTCTAAGCAGCTCTTTAGGAGAGCCACCTAGATTGCACCCTTCTCGGCCGGGCACAAAAATCTAACTGAGGCTTGGAGGAGGGTCATAGGGGGAGGAGCCAGTGCACACCACCTGATCCTAAAGCTTTACTTTTTGTGCCCTGTCTCCTGCGGAGCCGCTATTCCCCATGGTCCTTTCAGGAACCCCAGCATCCACTAGGACGATAGAGAAAAATAAAGAGAGAGAGAGACTACTTTAACAAAGCAGTAGTCAAGTGCTGCTAGTGCAAATTATAGCCTATGTTAACAAATACAGAAATGACACACGTTATCAGGAGCTACTGTACCAGCAACAAGAGCTAGATAATAAATTTACCTTTCCTATACAACTGTTTATGTTCATAAGCACCTAGCAAGTATTTGATGAGACAGCTTACACACACACCTACAATACACACATTTTAGATAGACATATTATATATATATATATATATATATATATATATATATATATATATATATATACACACACACAGATATATTTACACACAATACATACAGCATACAAGTCTATAAGTGAAGCCCTGGATGTTTTCTATAAAAATCATTGACCTTTTAAAATTCTGATCTTAAAGATGCCACCTAATAAATCTCAAGTCTATTGTTAGACGGGAAGCTAGTTGCCCGCCATTGACTTGCTGCTTTTAAGCATATTTAGGGCCGAAGGAAGCAGTGGCTTTAAAGTTAAGAAATCTGAAGACCAGGTTCTCATCAAGATAAATTGAATTTTCATTTAAGAGTTGATTTATTATTTAATGTACATAGTTTCTACAGAGAAAGAAAAACAATGCGGGGAAATTGTACAAGCACCCACACGCCATTTATTCACATTGGATCAAGAATTCACAAGGTTGGGCAGGTTGCAGGAGCCAGGATAGTGGCCGAGTGTACAGGACACTGCAAGCACAAGTAAACTTTAGGGATGGCACGTCACTGAAAATGTAGTATTGGATGGAATTATCCTGTAATATTTAAACCTCAACAAAGGGTGGACATCTTTTGTAATGTCACACTACGTATTGGCTGAATTGTAAGCAGCCCATTGGACAAGACAGTGCTGTTTCAACTAAAACAGTGTACAAAACCTCTTTGCCAGCTTTAAGTCTTATTTTTAGCCTGTTCCGGCCCTGGCCTTGTCCCAGTGATGGTAAATATTTTACAGCAGATGGTACATTCTGGAAGGGAGACACACTTGGAATAGAAAAATAAAACAACTTTCTCTGCAATAAAATTACCATTACAATAAACTTGCTTACAGCAAATTGCAGTTGTAGAAAGGTTTGTGGAGAGTTGTGCATCATATTTAAAAAAAAAAAACAACAGATCATGAAGTTAATATTTGGCAGCTGCCGCAAGAGTAAACATCACTTAGCAAACTGTATATTCAAAAATAAATGAAACAATAGATACTGGTCAGATTGCGAGTAATTTCATATGCACTACAATTAGGTTGCTAAGTTTTCACCAACAGCAGCAAAATATAACAAACTACTCAAAGGTCAATGAGGGTAATGTGTTGTTGTCCTAAAGTAAACATAGATAAATGTAATGTTACCTGGCGGATTGGGCTAATAATTGTACTTCAAACAATAGCTGCAACCAAGTCTGAGCAAATACAGCAGTGTGTGTGCAAAGAATATTAAGGTGTTGGAGAACGGCTGCAATTCAGGCTGTTTACAGTAATAAACAATGACTAATGCAAGGACCAAACAAGGAGAACCACGTTCAATTGTGGCAGGAATTGTAGCTGGAGTACTCACAGTCTACTCATTCCTATTCTGGTTAGGCTACAATCCGTGTCATTACTGTAGCATGACCAGGGTAATCCTGGAAATATGACATTTTACACTTTACCCTGATTATTTACTCAGAGATGCAGTGTGATTAAACAGCAAGCAATCATTTTTTGTGGCCAGTTAAAAACTCCCCAAACATCAAGATTGTCTGAAAGTCTTTTGGGCTGACGAATTCTACTTCACAATATTAACATCCTTAAAAGAAAATATAAATGGATCAAAGTAATACACTCCATAACTAATGTATGATTAAACTTCAGTATCATTTTTAACAGCCAAAAGTACAATAAAATAATGTTCCAATGACCTATATAGGGCAACTTCCCACTGTTCCACTTGTCGATACAGTACATCGACCCCAATATGCTATCGGTGCCCTCATTTTTATTCTGTTTCTAGCTTACCGTTAACTTTTCCTCTGCTGATAGGACTTTTAAAAGGAGGAGAAGAGAAGCGGTCATCACTGATTTAAAATATTTTAAGGACTTGTATTTGTGTACTAGAAGGGATTATAGAATTCTTTTTATAATATATATATATATATATATATATATATATATATACACACATACATACACACACACATATATATATATATATATATATATATACATATATACACACACACTCCGAACCTCCGGCACTAGGAATGTACATACAAAGGGCAATCTTGCTCCGGTGCCCTCCCCAGGGATGTCGTCCCTTGTAGGAGAGAGAGATATATATATATATATATAGATAGATAGATAGATAGATAGATAGATAGATAGATATAGCTGTTACCATAAGGTATTTCTCTACAGTGTGTGCAGTGTTTCACTGGTGCACATCTTTGCTGTTTTCCATGATTCATAGCTGAAACGAATATCCAGTGAAGTCAAAGAGAATATAAAATAACATTATCAAGCAAACCATGCCAATCTCTGGCACTTAACACAACATGTAGTTATGTACAGTAGAAACCCAAAAGAGTTAGGAAAATGTGCTGTCTACTTTATACTTACAGTTATTGGAACATCTTTCATTCCGGAATTTAGTAAGTGGAGATTTAAAATTTTAGGAACATCTAGAAGACAAAATAAAAACAATGTTCAACATTAACTGCATCATTTTACAATACAAGCATGCAGTTGACACCGTGATGTGATTCTAAACCACAGAAGTGAGATGGAGTAGACAAAACAGAATAGTGTAATGTGTAATAATGACAAATACACACTACATGACCTAAAGCATGCAGTCACCACTGTTAGTGTGTTTGCCACACATACAGCTAACAGGTACTGCACATACAGTAAAATCACGCACACACATGCAATCTCCACAGTCCAACATTAGCAGCAGAATGGGTCATACAGAGTTTACAGAGACTTTCAGTGCGACACTGTAATAGGATGCTAACCTTCCAACAAGTCAGTTCATTAAATATCTGCCCTGCTACAGCTGCCCCGGTCAATTGTAAGTAATGTTATTGTGAAGTGGAAGCATCTAAGAGCAACAGCAGCTTAGATGTGAAGCTATACAAGCTTGGATAATGGGTCAAGTTGAGTGATGAAGCATGTACACATAACCTGGCTGTGTTGTAACACTTGCTACACCATTCCTAACTCCATATGGAAGCAACACTAGCACAATAACGATTTGTTGGGAGAGTCATGCAGTGTTTCTAAGGCTTGGCAGGAGCAAACAAAAATCAGATCACAATCACAGTACCATACATCCTCTGAAGTTGGGGCAAGGCTAACCACTATTAGGACTTTGGAGCGAGAAATCATGCTTCAACATCCGGCAATCTGCCAAACAGATCTCGGTTCCTGCCCAAACGCTTACTGCCATCTCTGTCTAACATTTGGAGGAATAATGGTCTGGGGTTGTGTTTCATAGTTTAGCTTGGTCCCTTAGCTCCACTGGAGCTAAATCGTAATATTACAATACTACAATGACAGAGAATTGTATGTTGGCAACTTTGAGGCAACAGTTTTGGAAAGGGCCATTCCTGTCTCAGCCTGACAATGGCTCCCATGCACAAAGCAAGACTCTTCAAATAATGGATGCAGAAAAAATGGTTTCTGGAAGACCTTGACCTGCACAAAGACCTGACCTCATCCCTTTCAAACACGGTTGGAATGAACTGGAATGTTACGTGCAACCTAGCCCTTACCACCCAGCCTCACTATTACACTTGGAGCTAAATAACTGTGAATCCTTGCATCCACTATTGCAAAACCTAGTGGAAAGATATCCCAGAAAAGTGGAGGCTATTAAAGTTATAAGGGGGAGTCTGGGATGTGCAATACTATAGTAATGTCCATGGCTTTGGAATACAACATTCAACAAGCACATATGGCTGTGATGTTCAGGTGTCCACATACAGTACTTTTGACTGAAAGGAATTAAGCAGACACTCCCTGGCTGACTGTTGTCTTATTCAAGGAGAACACCCAGAAGTCATGTCAAACTTTCAGAAGATCATATTATCTAGAGACCACCAAGCCCAACATAAATCTACAGTATCATACTGACCTATTAACCTGAACTCGTTACCACACTATTTTGAATGGCATAATACAAATGAGGATTCTCAACTGCATTTGTAGGGACATTTACATCTGCTCGTAGCTAGCACAGGAGACAATCATTCAAAAACTTGCCACTTTAAAGCATAACAGGTAAGAATTGTTCAAACATGTTAAATAACTTTGAGCTATGAATAAAACTTAAAAAATACAGGAAAGGTGCAGATTTATAGTATACCAACACCGACTTTAGGTGCTAAATTCGCATTGAAACAAAACAGCCAATCAGCAATTAGATTGTATCTGTTAACTGCAAGTAGGATAATAGAAAAGAAATGTCTAATTGATTACTGTGGTTAGCCTGACATTATGTGCCTGAACGTAATGTTAGCAGCAGAGACTTTTTGAGGTTTAAAAAATATGAATGAAATTGATTTGTACCTTGTGTTCGTAATGTACCGAAATCTAGCATCTCTATGGATGAGTAAATGCCAGGAGCTGAAAAAGAAAACAGTAAATGATTATTTCTCACATTAAAAACATGATGACAATTTACAGGGAGATTACAGGGAACAAACCTGTGGTGACTTCCACCTCCACGGGAAGAATAATGAACTCCGTGCTGTCTGAAGCATTGGTTTTAATTCTAATAAAAGCGGTATGATTGTCTGCCTCTCGTGAGGAGAAGCTTGCCCGCATTACCCCTTTTGTTTCATAGGGTGGAATTTCCTAAAATAAGAATAAAAGTAAAAAATATATAATACTTTAATAGCTCAATTAACAGAATCCACAGAATTAGGTAACTGTCTCATACCCATAATTTCTTAGTGCCCCCTTGCTGGCCTGTTGGAAGTTCTAAGTGTAGATCCCCCCCACTGGAGTACATTTCTACTACCTGCAAATAAAAAAGATGTAAAAAAATATGCGTTAAAACCGTTCTGCATGTCTTGAGACGTATGTAATAATGCTGAAATGATTTACAAAAAGGAGAAGTGTAGAAAGTTGTCACAAATCCAAAACACTTCTGGTAAACCTCATAAGCGTATAATTGCATGCACTGGTGACCCCTAATCAGGAAATATTAAACCCAAAATGTGTGTTTGTGCGCTTGGCTATTGCAGTCTTAGGATCTAAAACCAATCATGCACATGAGAGAAAAGGGCATGTGGCAGAAGGTGGCCTGTGCCAATATGAATGACAATTTCACACCAAGACTGTTACCAAGATAATAATTATAATAGGGCTGTGCATGAATATTTCTATATTGTTTCACAAGCCCTGTAGTGTAATTCAAACAAGCAGTGAAATAATAGCTGTAAATTAAGCTGTAACAATTACGCAAGGCGAAAATAAATACCAATAAAAAAATATTAACAGGGGGAAAAAAAAGGTAATCCCCCAATTAGCATGTTACATTTATAGAGCCCTTATATATCCAGTTATACGTGATGTAATTTAATTGCACATCATAAAACTTAAGTGACGGGTTTATATGCCACTAACATTTTAGAAGACTACAGCAGACACGCCACAATTCTAAAGTACACTCCAAAATTATAGGCGAAATTAGGTGATGATATAGTAATTCATGTATGTCACTATTTAGCAGGCACCTACCTGTAAAGGCTCGCTGTGGGGATTGTGAATATTAATTAAAGGTGAAAAACTGCTGTTTACAGGAACTCGTGCCCCAATAAATGGGCGCAATCGATAAGGGTTGGGAATTCCAACTCCAAAAACCTGCAATACATATATTTTATTTGTTTTTTTATACATGCTTAGAAAACACAACACTTCGGATACTCTCAGCGGCATGCCGGTTCTGAGAATGGGTACATGCACGAGAGGACTGGCATCTAGTCACATGCAGAGGCAGTCTCATCTAAAGATACAACTTGGCATAAAGGCAAATATTAACATTTTTCCATGCAAGCTTCATTTCAGCTAAACACACACGTTTTACATCCAAGCCTACATCACACATATTACCTTTAAAGATACAAAAAATCAGTTAACGTACCTGATAGGTAAATACCCCATGATTTGAGGTGTTAATAAATAAAGTATTCTCTACATTTCCCACTACTCTTGCGAGAAACACCACATCAAACGATGTGTTCCCACCTGGGAGTATTTTCTGGAAAGGAAACAAGGCATACAGAGGCACAAATTAACAAACACTGTCTTAGTACAGTAACTTACAGTGTTATACAATATTCACTGTTTATATTTGACTGTCATACTGGTAGTGGATTGGATGGGTGGGAAAAAATAATAAAAAGATTAACATTTGCTGCTCATACCAGGAACAAAATTCCAGTCAAACCACCATCATGAGCATGCATACATTTCCTTACTACAAATCAGACAATTCCTGTACTTTGGGTTTCATGAAACAATACAAATTATCTTTGGTACTTTGACCTTGTTAATCATCAGCCAGTAGGTTATAAAGTTATTACAAAGGTGTGTGTGTGTGTGTGTGTGTGTGTGTGTGTGTGTGTGTGTGTGTGTGTGTACACAACTGGCACATATGAATGGAACCTGACCATGGTACAATGAAGAGGTAAAGATATACATTCAAAGACAATCTTATTGTCATTCACTTTATGGGAGGCATTACTTTACAATACTTGTCATGGGTAAAAAGGTCAGTTACTTAATGATGAGCCACAATCAGTTGAGTTGTGACTACACCAAATACTAATTGAGCAATAAAAATACTGATAACAGATAAGTATTGAACTTCACAGGGGAACATTTTTTTTTTTTTTTTAAACGATGCACACACTACAATTAACAGCAGGTCTACGGTCAATGTGCATGGTCATCCTTGGGAATACAACCGATGCACACTGGTAAAAAAAAATAGCTCCTTTTACTAAATGTGACCCTAAAGGTGCGTACACACGCACAGATGCAGGCTAACGGCAGATACTGACTACATTGTGCCCAGAGGCATGTAGTCCCTATAGGCCCCGTCTGCAAGCACTATTTTCTTGCAATGCCGATCCCGCGTGTCTGCACATCAGCATCGCAAGGGCATAACAGTGCAATATGCACTGTGTTTCCATGCGATATGGACTATATAGTATATACACGGAAAATCGCACTGTGTGTATGGAGCTTAACAGATACTACTTACACGAGCCAATCACTCACAAAATAATTTTTTTGAAATGAGCATGCGCCAAACGTTCAATAAAATAGCTGATTCCATGTTTACTACACATTGGAAAGTTGCTGTTTGTATCTTCAAAAATATAGGATTTTATTTACCTACCGGTAAATCCTATTCTCGTAGTCTGTAGAGGATACTGGGGTCCACATTAGTACCATGGGGTATAGATGGGTCCACTAGAAGCCTTGGGCACTTTAAGAAATCAATAGTGTGCGCTGGCTCCGCCTTCTAAGCCCCTCCTGCCAGACTCAGTTTAGAAACTGTGCCCAAGGAGACTGACATACTTTGAGAGAAGGATTTAAAAGAACAGTGGTGAGATTCGAACCAGCACACACAAACAAGAGGAAAGCCATGCTAACTAAACTTGAAGAGGAACAGCAACAGCTGAACCAACAACAATACTGAACCAAGCAACAGTGCAGGAAAACACAAAGCACTGGGCGGGCGGCCCAGTATCCTCTAAGGCAGTGATGGCTAACGTTGACACTCCAGCTGTTGTTGAACTACACATCCCAGCATGCCCTGCTACAGTTTTGTTATTTGGCCATGCTAAGACTGATGCAGGGCATGCTGGGATGTGTAGTTCAACAACAGCTGGAGTGTCAAGGTTAGCCATAACTGCTCTAAGGACTACGAGAAAATAATTAAAATCCTATTTTCTCTTATGTCCTAGAAGATACTGGGGTAAACATTCGTACCATGGGGGATGTACCAAAGCTCCCAAACCGGTCGGGAGAGAGTGCTGAGGTTCCTGCAGAACAGATTTACCAAACTGAAGGTCCTCAGAGGCCAAAGTATCAAACTTGTAGAACTTAAAACGTGTTAAAACCTGACCAAGTAGCTGCTCGGCAGAGATGTAAAGCCGAGACACCCCGGGCAGTCGCCCAGGAAGAACCCACCGACCTAGTAGAGTGGGCCTGTACAGATCTTGGAACCGGCAAACCTGCCGTACAATAAGCATGCTGGATAGTAAGCTTGATCCAAAGAGCAATAGACTGCTTTGAAGCAGGACAACCAATTTTATTGGGATCATAAAGAACAAACAGCGAGTCCGATTTTCCGTGACGAGCTGTCTGCTTCACACAGATCTTCATAGCCCGCACAACATCCAAGGACTTTGAAGTAGCAGAGGTGTCAGTAACCATAATAGGTTGGTTTATCTGAAACGCAGACACCACCTTAGGAAGAAATTGCTGACTAGTTCTGAGTTCAGCTCTATCTTCATGAAAAATCAAATAGGGGATCTTGTTAGACAATGCCCCCAACTCCGACACACGTCTTGCTGAAGCCAAAGCCAACAGTGTGACGGTCTTCTACGTAAGAAACTTAACAACATCCTGTAAAAAGGCTCAAACCATTCCCATTGCAGGAACTGCAACACTTCGAGATCCCAAGGTGCCGTAGGAGGCACAAAGGGCGGTTGAATGTGCAGAACACCCTTCAAAAATGTCTGAACCTCTGGGAGAGAAACCAATTATTTATGGAAGAAAATGGATAAGGCCGAAATCTGGACATTTATGGAGTCCAAACGTAGGCCCATATCCACTCCTGACTGCAGAAAAAGGAGAAAACGTCCCAGTTGATATTCCACCGCAGGAAATTTCCTGTTCTCACACCAGAGACGTATTTTTTCCAAATATGGTGGTAATGTTTAGATGTTACCCCCTTTCTGGCTTGGATCAAGGTTGGAATAACCCTGTCCTGCCGTTTACGGGCTAGAATTTGACGCTCAACCTCCATGCCGTCAAACGTAGCCGCGGTAAATCATGACAGACGATCGGCCCCTGTTGTAGAAGATCCTCGCGAAGAGGTAGAGGCCACGGGTCCTCTAGGAGCATCTCCGGTAGATCCGCGTACCAGGCCCTTCTCGGCCAGTTCGGAGCAATGAGAATAGCTTGAGCCTTTTCCCTTTTTATTGTTTAGAGAAATCTTAGGATCAATCGAAGTCGTGGAAACACGTACACCACCTTGTAGTCCCATGGAATCACCAGAGCGTCCACCGCCACTGCTTCTGGGTCTCTCGACCTGAAACAATAACACTTGAGCTTCTTGTTGAGATGAGAGGCCATCATGTCGATTTGTGGAATTCCCCACCGACGTGTCAAGCAACCGAACACCGCCGGGTCAAGGCCCCACTCCCCTGGGTAGAGGTCATGTCTGCTGAGGAAGTCTGCTTCCCAGTTGTCCACTCCCGGATTGAAGACTGCCAATAACGCCACAGCGTGCCGTTCTGCCCAGAGGAGAATCCTTGTTACCTCTGACATTGCTGCTCTGCTTTTCGTTCCGCCCTGTCGGTTTATGTACGTTACTGCCGTTACATTGTCCGACTGAACCTGAATGGCGTGATCCTGAAGAAGATGTGATGCCTGTAGAAGGGCGTTGTATATGGCCCTTAGTTCCAGAATGTTGATCGGAAGAATGGTTTCCCGACTTGACCATTTTCCTTGGAACTGTTCCCCTTGGGTGACAGCTCCCCAACCTCTGAGGCTTGCGTCTGTGGTTAGCAGAATCCAATTTTGAATCCCAAACCTTGGTCAGGTGAGAAGTCTGAAGCAGCCACAGAAAGGAAATCCTGGCTTTTGGTGACAGACGTATCCTCTGGTGCATGTGAAGATGCAAACCGGACCATTTGTCCAACAGATCCAGCTGGAAGAGCCTTCCGTAATGCAGTGCCTCGTAAGAGGCTACCATCTTCCCCAGGAGGCGAATGCATAGATGCACCGATATCAGGGTCTGTCTTAGAACGTCCCGCACAATCGACTGAATTACCAATGCCTATTCCAATGGAAGGAATACCTTCTGCGCCTCCGTATCCAGTATCATCCCCAGGAACGGAAGCCTCCGTGTTCATTCCCGGTGAGATTTTGGCAGGTTCAGAATCCACCCGTGATCCTGGAGTAGTCGTATTGAGATGGCAATGTTGTCTAACAACCTCTCCCTAGATGGTGCTTTTATCAGCAGATCGTCCAGGTACGGTATTATGTTCACTCTTTGCTTTCGGAGGAGAAACATCATCTCTGCCATTACCATGGTGAACACCCTCGGTGGCGTGGAAAGGCCCAAATGGCAGGGCCTGGAGCTGGTAGTGACAGTCCTGTAATGCAAACTTTAGATAAGCCTGATGAGGCGGCCAAATCGGAATATGAAGGTACTCATCCTTGATATCCAGAGACACCAGGAATCCCCCCTCCTCCAGACCTGAGATCACCGCTCTCAGAGACTCCATCTTGAATTTTAACACCCGTAAGTACGGGTTCAGTGACTTGTGGTTAAAAACGGGCCTTAACGAACCATCCGGTTTCGGTACCACAAACAGTTTGGAATAATAACTCTTGTTTTGCAGTTAAAGTGTAACTGGAACAATGACCGGAGTCTGTACCAGTTTTTGAATTGCTGCCTGTAAAGTCATGCTTGCTTCTGAAGAAGCTAGTAAGCCTGATTTGAAGAATCTGTGAGGAGGGCGCTCCTGAAGCTCCAGTCTGTAGCCCTGGGCGATGAGATCTTTGACCCATGGATCCAGGCATGATGTTGCCCATATGTGACTGAAACATCTTAATCGGGATCCCACCTGCCTGTCTTCCAGGCAGTGTGGTCCATAGTCATGCTGAAGGCTTTGAGGAAGCAGAACCGGAGGTCTGTTCCTGTGAAACTGCAGTTGCAGGTTTTCTGGGTTTACCTCTATTGCCTTTGAAGGCTGTAGAAGAACCTTTAGATTTACTTTTAAATTTCGTTGTCTGAAAGGACTGTAAAGTTGGAGCAGAGTAGGTTTTCCTACCTGGGGGTGCTGTGGAAGGAAGGTATGTAGACTTACCCACCGTAGTCTTGGATATCCATGTATCCAGTTAATCTCCAAAAAGGGCTTCACCTGTGAATGGTAGGCTTTCCACGCCTTTCCTGGAATCCGCAGTCCACTGGCGTAGCCACAAGCCCCTGCGTGCTGACACTGCCATGGCAGTGGTGCGTGCGTGAGAAAACCAATTTCCTTTATGGCCTCCACCATAAAATTAGCAAAGTCCTGTATATGCTGTAGGAGTAAAATTATCTCCCCCCTGGATTAGAAATCTAACCCGTCAATTAGATTACCTGACCATTTTGCAATGGCTCTAGTGATCCCTGCACAAGCAATAGTGGGTCTCTGGGCCACCCCAGCAGCTGTGTACAGGGATTTGAGAGTGGTTTCAATTTTGTGGTCAGCCGTGTCCTTTAAGGAGGCTGTCCCAGGGACAGGTAAGACTATTTTACGTGACAACCTAGATACCGATGCGTCAACAATCAGTGGATTTTCCCACTTTTTCCTATTATCCTATAAACCTCTGTCACCTTGTAAGGAATGTGCAGGACTTCTCTAATAGCTTCTATCAGGGCCTGTATTGCATGTGACAGGCCCCCCCCAACACACAAGTCCACTTCACCCTCCTCCACGTCTGATACGTCATCATCAGTGTCAGCCTGCAGGATTTGGGCAAGAGTACACTTTTGTGGACATATGGCAGGGGTCGGAGATGCTGGCATGGGAACTAAATCTCTAGTCATCAAGTCCTCCACAGACTGTCTTAAGCATTGCGTCTCTCTCTCATTATGGGATCATTTATTAGAAATATGTGAGATCATCCCCCCTTTAAGGGAATCCAACCATGCGGGTTCAGACCCACTAGCCTGAGAATGTGTACTATCCTGGGTACACTGTAGTGAATCCCCCAAAGAAGACAAACACTCTGCTGTGCAGGAAACACACTCCCTTGACATGGTAATGTGAAGGGACACACTCACACACAGTAAAGGTGAAAGCACTGTTAATCCACACACAGCCTGCAGGGAGACACAGAGAAGATGGAGCCAGCCACACCGCACCCTTTATGCTAAAGCCAAGCTCAGCTGGGTCGCAAACTAGGCTCCTTAATAGGGCTTAGTATTCTAACACTGCTTTCCCCCCCTTACTATGACCCCCTGGTACCGCTAAGGAAATGTGGAGTCTTTGTGGAGGAGTTGCGCTTCCCTGCAAGGACTGTCAGTGTGAGCTGCAGAGGGAAAATGGCGCTGGTGAGCTGCCGGATCTGCTCACTGTGAAGCCCCGCCCCTGTAATGGCGCGCGGTCTTCCCGGTTTTATTATACTGGCTGAGGTGTCCGAGAAGCTTAACAGCGGGTTACAACCCCTGTAAGCTGTTTGCCAGTGTAGGGTAATGTTAAAAAGCTCAGCTCGCCCCTCACAGCGGAAACACACACAAACAGCATGTTGTACTGAGCCTGGAGTCCAGCCTACGTCAGTGCTGTGCTCCATACCCTTTTGCCGCCATTACAGCCAGCGACCCGCTAACGGGGACGCCGGCCACCTACTCACCACTCTTTTTACTTCTGGCTCTGTTAGGGGTGGCGGCGTGCTGCGGGACTATACGCTCGCCGCATTGGGGCTTGCAAATAGGACCCTCAGGAGCTCAGTGTCGCGCCAGCGGGGAACAGGACCATTAACCCTATAGGAGACAGGGGGGTGGGGGGCCCAAAGTCCCAAGAAGCAGACAGGCTGGTGCCAACCAGCCCTGTCTGAAAACAACAAATAGGACATAAATGCAGAAAACTCCTCAGGAGCTTCCCTAAGCGTGAACGACTCCTCCGGGAACATTATCTAAACAGAGTCTGGTAATAGGGGCATAGAGAGAGGAGCCAGCGCACACTATTGATTTTTTAAAGTGTCCAAGGCTCCTAGTGGACCAGTCTACACCCCATGGTACTAATGTAGACCTCTAGGACGTAAGAGAAACTCAGTGATGATATTGTAGTGTCACACTAGGGGCGGCCAAAGGCAACCAATCAGCTCCTGTCATTTCAAAGACTGCACTAGATAAATGACAGAAACGGATTGGATGCTTCCCCACATTATCTAGGACAACGATTCCTACTTACATTTTCACCCAATTCCTGACCTGAAACACATATTCAATACCATTTGCTCATAGTCATCCCTCCTATCTATATACACAAATGCAGAGTAAAACGAGATTTATGGTAAGAACTTACCATTGTTAAACCTCTTTCTGCGAGGTACACTGAGCTCCACAGGGAATGACATTGGGGTGTAGAGTAGGATCTGGAACCGAGGCACCAACAGGCTCAAAGCTTTGACAGTTCCCAGAATGCCTAGCGCCGTCTCCTCTATAACCCCGCCTCCATGCACAGGAGCTCAGTTTTTGTTAACCAGTCCAATGCAGTAGCAGGCAAAAGAGACGACAACTGTTAGTAGCCACATACACCACACTCATGACAGGAGAAAGTGTCAGCGGCTAATGCCATACCAACCCAAAGAAGCTAAGTGCATCAGGGTGGGCGCCCTGTGGATCCCAGTGTACCTCGCAGAAAGAGATTTAACAACGGTAAGTTCTTACCATAAATCTAGTTTTCTGCTGCGGGGTACACTGGGCTCCACAAGGAATGACATTGGGGATGTCCTAAAGCAGTTCCTTATGGGAGGGGACGCACTGTAGCGAGCACAAGAACCCGGCGTCCAAAGGAAGCATCCTGGGAGGCGGAAGTATCAAAGGCATAGAACCTTATGAACGTGTTCACCGAGGACCACGTAGCCACCTTGCACAACTGTTCAAGGGTCGCACCACGGCGGGCCGCCCAAAAAGGTCCAACTGACCGAGTAGAATGGGCCTTGATGCTAGCAGGAGCTGGTAGGCCAGCCTGTACATAAGCATGTGCAATCATCATTCTAATCCATATGGCTTGTGAGCAGGCCAGCCACGTTTGTGAAAACCAAACAGAACAAAGAGAGAATCAGACTTTCTGATGGAGGCAGTTCTCTTCACGTAGATACCGAGAGCCCGTACCACATCCAAAGACCATTCTTTGAAAGACAATCAGGAGAGGCAAAGGCGGGAACCACAACCTCCTGATTAAGGTGGAAAGAAGACACCACCTTAGGTAAATACCCGGGACGTGTTCTACGAACCGCCCGAACATGGTGAAAAATCAGATATGGTAACCTACAAGACAAGGCACCCAAATCCAACACCTGTCTAGCAGAGGCAATAGCCAGCAGAAACAATACCTTAAAGAGAAAGCCACTTAAGGTCTGCAGATTCAAGAGGCTCAAACAGAGACCCTTGCAACGCCTCCAGAACCACCGACAAGTCCCAAGGAGCCACCGGCAGAACATAAAGGGGTTGAATCCGCAACACACCATAAGTGAATGTATGCACATCAGGTAAGGTCGCAATTTTTCTCTGAAACCAAACCGACAAAGCAGAAATATGAACCATGATGGAGGCCAGACGAAGGCCTAAGTCCAGGCCTTGTTGTAGAAAGGCCAAAAGTTTGGCCGTACTAAACTTGTAAGTGTCATGATTGTTAGAGGCGCACCAAGCAAAGTAAGAATTCCAGACCCTATGATAAATCAGAGCAGAAGCCAGTTTCCGGGCCTTCAACATGGTTTGAATAACCGCCTCAGAAAAATCCCTTGGCCCTTAAGACGTATGTTTCAAGAGCCACGCCGTCAAAGCCAATTGGGCTAAATCCTGACATACACAGGGGACCTGAACGAGAAGATCTGGGCGCTGCGGAAGTAGAAGGAGACGCTCTATCGAGAGCCCCTGAAGGTCTGAGAACCAATGCCGTCTGGGCCACGCGGGAGCGATCAGAAGTAGGACTCCTCCTTCTTGCTTGAACTTCCTGTGTCACTCCTGCCCAGAGTAATAAGGAGGGAACACATATGGCAGCCTAAAGTTCCATGGAATTGCCAGTGCGTCCACGAACGCTGCTTGAGGATCCCTTGTCCTTGCTCCGAAGACCAGAACCTTGTGATTGTGTCGAGATGCCATCAGGTCCACATCTGGAAGGCCCCACTTGTCCACGAGGCGTTGAAACACATCTGGATGGAGGCTCCACTCTCCGGCGTGTACGTCTTGATGACTGAGAAAGTCCGCTTCCCAGTTTAGGACCCCCGGAATGAACACTGCCGATATGGCTGGCAGATGGCGTTCCGCCCACTGAAGAATTCGTGATACTTCCCTCATTGTCATGCAGCTTCGAGTGCCGCCTTGATGATTGATGTACGCCACCGTGGTGGCGTTGTCCGACTGTACTTGAACAGGTCTGTTCTGTATTAAATGCTGGGTAAAGTTCAAAGAGTTGAACACCACCCGCAATTCCAGAATGTTTATCGGGAGGAGAGACTCCTCCTTGGTCCACCGAGCCTGAAGGGAGTGTTGCTCCAACACCGCGCCCCAACCCCTCAGACTGGTGTCCGTTGTCAGAAGGACCCAGTTGGAGATCCAGAAGGGACTACCCCTGCTCAATCGTTGGTCCTGAAGCCACCAGCTCAGTGACAGACGGCTCTCTGGAGACAATGAGATCATTTGAGACCTGATCCGGTGAGGCAGGCCGTCCCACTTAGCAAGAATCAGTCTCTGGAGAGGGCGGGAATGGAATAGAGCGTACTAGTTGATGAGCCACCTGTGGGCTTGCAGAAACTGGATAGTCAGATCCAGATGGCGTAGGAGAATCTCTGGGGAATTTGCCAGGATCAACAAGTCATCTAAGTACGGTAGGATCCTGACCCCTTGACGGTGGAGTACTGCCGTCATTACCCCCATGACCTTGGTGAAGACTCGCGTAACTGTGGTCAAACCAAAAGGTAACGCCCGAAATTGGTAATGGGTGTTGCCAACCGCAAACCTCAGGTACTGCTGATGCGACACTGCAATGGGAATATGCAGGAAAGCATCCTGTATGTCCAGTGAGACCATATAGTCCCCAGGCTCCAAGGCCAGAACAATAGAGCGAAGAGTTTCCATACGAAACTTGGAGACCTTCACAAATTTGTTCAAGGACTTGAGGTTGAGAATGGGCCAGGAAGACCCGTTCGGCTTCGGGACTAGGAACAGCGGTGAATAGTACCCCTTGCCTCTCTGAGCCAGAGGCCTATGTACTACCACTCGTGTCCAGGAGGGACTGTACCACCGAATGAAGATTCCTTGCCTTCACCTGATCTGAAGGGATGTCTGTCAGGCAAAATCGATGAGGGGGACGATTCTTGAAGGATATAGCGTAACCTCGAGTGACGACTTCCCATACCCAGGCATCAGAAGTGGTCTTCAACTATTCCTGGGTAAACCCTAGAAGTCGGCCCCCCACTCTCGGAGACTGCCCCGTCATGCAGCAAGCTTATCCGTTTTGGAAGCAGGCTGACATGCAGCCCTGGCCCGTTTAGGTTTGGGCTTATTGGGTTTGGAAGTGCAAACCTGTTTTGGGTACGACTGACCTTTTGCTTTCCCTGAAGGACGAAAGGAGCGAAAGGAAGTACTCTTAGCCTTCGGAACCGAAGGAGTACTACTAGGAAGAAATGCTGTTTTAGCAGACGCTAAGTCAGCCACTATCTTGTTCAGGCCTTCTCCGAAAAGAATGTCTCCTTTGAAGGGGAGTACCTCCAGGGTTTTCTTAGAGTCCATGTTCACAGACCAGGACCGTAACCAGAGAATTCGGCGAGCCAAAATGGACGTAGTAGAAGCCTTGGCCGCCAGAATACCGGCATCTGAAGCTGCCTCTTTAATGTAATGAGACGCTGTAACAATATACGACAGGCATTGTCTAGCATGATCAGAAGCATAGGAAGGCAACTTCGCCTCCAGCTCCTGAGTCCACGCTTCCACAGCTTCTGCAGCCAATGTCGCTGCAATATTGGGCCTATGCACCGCACTGTGTAGGGTTTAGATTGCCTTCAAACAATCGGCTCAAGGACGCGACAGTAGTTACAGGCAGAGCGGAGGATACTACCAGCCGCGCCACTTGCGAATCCACTTGTGGGGGTGTTTCCCAAATTTTACTAAGCTGCGCAGCGAGCGGGTAGCAAGCCAGAACTCCAGACGTATGTCAACTAAATGTTCAGAGTGAGTTAAAACTTGTTTAACCACCTTCTGACGTTTAAACCTGTCCGGTTTCTTAGTGGCAGTGTCAGGCTCCGGTTCATCATCAACCTGAAGAATGAGCCTGATAGCCTCTAACAAGTCAGGAACATCCACCTGCAAAACAACTTCCCCTATCAGAAGCATCAGGATCAGAATCTGTGGGGTCCGTATAAATGCCATCCTCATCAGATGAGGTATCTGGGACATTGGTGGATTGTGAGGAAGTAATTGCCGCTTAGAGAACCCCTTGGTCTTAGGCGGGCGAGGGTTAGACTTTTGAGCAGTCAGTGATTAGTTCAATTGCTGTAACTGATTGGACAGTTGATCTGCACATGGCGGGTTAACCGCTGGGACCATAAGCGGTTGTACCGGCACAGGAGGTCCCATAGGGGGTGTTAGTCTAGTTACCAGCGTTTCAATATTCTTTAAAAGCTTCTCTCAGGGCTGCTGGAACAGCCTCCCTGTTATGTGCCTGCTTACTACAAAACTGAGCTCCTGTGCACGGAGGCGGGGTTATAGAGGCGGCGGCGCTAAGCATTCTGGGAACATCAAAGCTTTTAGCCTGTTGGTGCCTCGGATCAAGATCCTACTCTACACTCCAATATCATTCCCTGTGGAGCCCAGTGTACCCCGCAGCAGAAACATGCTTGCTTTATAGCATATGCAACAGCAAGAATGCACGTTACAATAATTTTCTGTCATTCACCCACAAATGACACTCCATACTTGAATCCAAACCACACACGGGCTACCTATAATTCCCAGGCGCCTACCTTTCATCAACATGGTCATGTTATTATCATGAATGTGGCACTTTCTAGAGTTGGAGCAAATCTCCTAATCTTAATGGCCCCATACATTAGAACAATAATGCCCGATTTCATCCAATTTCAGGCATTCGGGCCGATCTATCGGGTGAAATCGGGCATTTTGTAGGTGTTTCCGATCCGATCAGATGCGCGTTCCCGTAAGGGTGGGATCGGCTCCCCTAGATTGTGCTGCACTTGTGATATGTCTGTTCCCGCAGGCATGGCTGGCATCGCATACGCTATATCGCATGCAAAATGTACCAAATCGAATGGAATCGTATGGAACCACTCCCGGGAAGCTCCCAGGAGAGCTCAAGGGAAATCGCCTCCGACTTCAGCCTCAGGACAGATCGTTGTAGTGTATGGGGCCCTTTAATGTTTAGCAGACAATCAAACACAGGTGTGTTAAAGAGGCCCATGCATCAGGGGAGAGAACAATTCCCCATTGTCCCAATGCATGGGATGGCGAGTCAGGTGATTTTAAACATGTAGGATTTCCCCATCTCCCTGACTGTTCAATGATCAATGTCTGCTGACTGGCAGAACAGGAATCGGCCTGCTGATGTACAGCCTGCATAAGCTACCCAAGAGGCGACATTTACGTTGGCCATACATCAGATCGATGATTCCGAGATGCCTATCTAACTATAGACTGATATCGACGATCAGTAATAAGTCAGGGAATGAGTAAAAAACTGTAGGTTAAAAATCTCCAACTCGCTGATCCTGATCAGGTTTTGGTCGGAATCGGCAAATCAAGAATTTATAACATGTTTTATTTCCCTGATCCACTGACTCTGGGATTGGGAGAACTGGGATTTGCTTAATTCTCCCCTGATCTATGGGCCCCTTTAGGTAGATGGAGCTTGCCTGACAGAGAACGCATCATGTTGTTGGAACAAAGTCTTTAAATTCTGTCAAAGGCATCTAGGATTTTCTGCAAATTAAATTAAATTTGGCAGAAAAAAAAGAAAAGAAACACCTTGACTTTCTACAAAAGATATGTGGGTAAAAAAAAAAAGGAACTACTTACCCTATTTTGAAAAAACGACGCATGAAAATGTGATGTTGTTGCTGATATTGATACTAACGTAATAGTTTCTTCTGAACTAGGATTGTGCAAGTAGACCTTTTCCATTTTTGGCATTCCCACAGGCCTGCAATATGATGAAAAAGAAAACTGAGTAATAAACTAGGGATACAGAAGCTTAATTCAAGATCTAAACCGGAAGATAACATATGATCCTAAAGAGCATTTTATTGAAGCTAGATGTAATTTTATTGGTGCTTTCAAGTCTGAAAGGCATCATGGCAATATTTTCAACATAACACAAAATGAGCAAAGAAAAAACAGCTTGAGACGTAAATGGCATTTATGTTTGTGAGAGTAGCATATGTCTACCGAAAATTATCAAATGCCCATTTTCAGATAAACATACTACATACCTTTTTCCAGAACTATGCCCAGTGCAGCAGAATTTAGCACTTGCAAACTTTTGACAATACTGTAGTACGGTGTTTGGAAATGTAATCAAGCTTTGCGTTCAAGAGCATTTTAAAATACCAGTATATATCCACTGTGCATATTATATATCTAGTTCTTAAAAGTTACAATATATTAAAACAATATTTTAAAAAGCATTGTATTTTATACCGTATTTCCCAATTACGTCTGAGTGTACTTTCTAAAAATTGCTACTATTAAATAAAGGAATAAAATGGTTATCCCCTAGTTTACCATTTACTGTAGTTTCTCTAAGGCTAGCTAGCGCCTGTAATTTCTGTAAGTTTAGCGCTTGTAGTTTCTGTAATACAGTACCAGCAATTTCTGTTTACCACTTTAAAATGGTGGTTGGTAGGGGTTCGTGAGCAAGACGGGCAGAACACAAGATTAAATTTCTTCATTTCAGCATATACCCAGTCACTCAACTCATGTTGCCCCATGTGTTCCCCCGGGTATCACAGCTGGGAATTTGTGAACAACCTATAAAGACACAGCAAAACAGACTGCACAGGGCTCTGGCTAGAGAGGGGAACCCTTGTAATTAAGAGGAAAGAAAGCCATGCTAACAAGTTTGCAAGCCTATAGGTTGTCCAACTCCTGAAGTTACATGGCGGAGTGTCCAAAAATCTGAAACTTAAAAATAGATAATCCTAATACTCATTTCCAAACTCAATGCAGCGGCAAAATAGCTGACATACTGTATAGGGTTCCATTTAATCATTATTTAATTATTAATAATCCTAATTACTTGCAACATCTATGTTCAATATCATTCTGGATGTCTCAGCTCTGTCTTAAACTTATCAGGTCTAACACTGAGCTCAGTTTCTTTCCCCTACCTGCATCCCCCTCCTCCCCCACATTTCTCTATGCTGCAAATATTATCTCGTCTCTATTATCCCAATCCCACTACATATGTGTCATCCTTGACACCACCCTCTCCTTCATCACCACATTACTGTTATACCCCAGTTCTGTCTGTTTTTACTTCTGCAACATCTCCTGGATCAGAGCCTCTCATATCCTGGAAGCAACAATCTTTCTTCCTCAAGTCTGGGCTATTGCAACCTATTAATCTCTGGTCTTCCTCTATCCCATATCTTACTTCTAAAATCCGTCTCCTCAATGCTGCTGCCCTTCTTATGTTCTTATCTTGTTGCTCTGACTCTACCTCTCAGCAATGTCATTCACAGATCTATCGGATCGGTATGCAGTTAAATTGCCGACGCCGGAATCCCAACTGCTGACAATGCCGCCAGCTGGAATCCTGGCTCATAGGGACAATTCCCACTCGTGGGTGTCCACGACACCCATAGAGTGGGAATAGAGTCTGCGGCGTGGCAAGTACAGCAAGGCAGCAGGGGGACTTTCTGCGCTCGCCCCACTGCCGGCGTACTGACGGCCAGCATCCCAACCAACGGTAATTCATACTCATCCCATCTGATCGGCCCTGCTGCACAGTCAATTACAATATAGCTAGTAGGCATATAGATTTCATCTGCATGTGATGCAAGTTGCATGCTGAGTGGCCCATTAGTCAGTCGCAGGAACTGCAGACTGTAACATAACACCTGGGAGGGCAAATGTAAAGGCCTGCTCAATTGTGATGTCTGCTCAGATATATCCAGCGCCACATTGGTTGGTACGTGTGTACAGCTCACCAAATCAGCCACTCTGTCAGTGCTATGGGCTGTCACAAGAAAAATATCTTTCAGGTGTGTGCCCAGCCTATAAACCTCTGCCAGCCTGCCGGGCTTCAAACGTGCCCTAAAAACTGACATGTTGTTCAAAGCCCACCCTCCCTAATCGGTCACTCAGTTTTAAAGAAATCTCACGGGTTTTTTTTTTTGTTTTTTTTTATTTATTCCTTTTTACTCTCTTTGAAATTATTTTACTGTTTTTGTGTTTTATTTTAATTTCCCTATACGGTAAGTGAATTTGTGTACCATATAAATAAAAGATAATAGTTCAGAAAAAATTTCAAAATTAATTATTTTGCACAGGCAACGTCTATAGCAAATTAACTGGAAGCATTTGGTACCTGATGGAAACAGTCAGTGTTTCAGTGGTTTGCAATTCTATATGGCCTTATTTGCTTTTATTTTATTACTAGCGTTTGCCTGCGTGGATGTTTGTTATTACTTAGCAGAACTAAATTTACAGAGACAGCAGTAGTATCTAATACAGGTTGAGTATCCCATATCCAAATATTCCGAAATACGGAATATTCCGAAATACGGACTTTTTTGAGTGAGACTGAGATAGTGAAACCTTTGTGTTTTGATGGCTCAGTGTACACAAACTTTGTTTAATACTCAAAGTTATTAAAAATATTGTATTAAATGAACTTCAGACTGTGTGTATAAGGTGTATATGAAACATAAATGAATTCTGTGAATGTACACACACTTTGTTTAATGCACAAAGTTATAAAAAATATTGGCTAAAATGACCTTCAGGCTGTGTGTATAAGGTGTATATGAAACATAAATGCCTTCTGTGCTTAGATTTAGGTCCCATCACCATAATATCTCGTTATGGTATGCAATTATTCCAAAATACAGAAAAATCCGATATCCAAAATTCCTCTGGTCCCAAGCATTTTGGATAAGGGATACTCAACCTGTAGTGTGATGTATATTTTATATTGTACACACTGATCACAAAATTTCTTTGTAAACAATATTTGCAGTTTTACTCCAGGCATTACCACAAAAAGATGCTTGGTGCTACTAACTCATGAGCAAACCACGTAAAGAAGCCCACGGGAGATGCAGCTGGTCCCGACATCTACGCCTGAGGCCTGCAGCCCTGAGCGTTTGCTCATGTGACTCATTACAGACGCTTAGAGGAAATTTCATGTCCTTGAAGTTAAAATGAAAATTGTTGGGAATAAGGTGTATATGTGGTATAAACACAGTCATCTGCGCCACACCCCATTAGAATCTCTGCCTCACTACATTTTAAGCTCGATTCCATTGCATTGCATAGCTACATTGTGTGCCCCCTGGTGGTAGGCACGGGGTAAAACAATTGAATCCGCCACATACATTATGAATAATTCAATTGTTCCGGGTTTTTAAGGAGATGGGGTAAAGGTTGTATCCACTGATCAAAAAAATAATAAAAAAAAAAATATTTTTGGAAAATAGTCTACTTGCTAACCAACACCAACCATTTGTTGCCAACAGAAGCTGCCACATTATCTGTAATGGTCATAACATACTGCAATTCTGCCTTTACTCTTCTTTTGTCCTATACTACTAAATACGGCTTTGTATATTAAAACAAGAGATCAAGCGCACAGAACTGAAGACAATCGCACTATCTGGCACCAATGATGACTGTTGTGTTTTTTCTCACTTTATTCTGTTATTCCATAAAATTTTGTGTCACGTTTTATATACCCATGCCCACCTCTATAGGTCTTTTCAGTAAAAGAAAGTTTATTATTCACTTTTATTTAACACTAGTAGTATCTAATTAGCTGCCATCATTACTTAACCGATGGTCATCATTGGGCTATCAAATTTTAAGCCATTTTAAGCGGACGAAATAGGACCCTCTATCGTGCGAAAACATATGGGATCTGGGATAAGTTCCCGGACCCATGTGTTATCATGGCTAAGAAGGCTGTTTATCAAGGATTATGCTTTGTGTGCCTGAGGTACTGAAAGCATAATCCCCGATTGGATAGTCCCCGGCGAATCTATTAACAGGGGGTAAATTACCGCTGCTAATAGGATACCTAAATGCTAATGCAGCATTAGATAAAGTAAACATTAAAACAAACCTGTACTGCAAGAGTCAGGTGAATGATCAAAGGTAATACAGGTACACCACCGATTATCCGGCATCCTCGGTTCCAGTGCCGTGCCGGATTATCGAATTTGCCGGATTAACGGTGGAAACTAATTTTGCACCTTCAGAACATTTCTAAAGCAATAAATAGTAAAATATATGCTACAGTATAATATTAATTAATGAATAAACACAGTAGTGTATGCAAAACTGTTTATAAGCAAAACAGGTGTCAGGTACGTTTTGAACAACCATTAACAGTAAGTGAAACAGTCACTACAAGGAAAGTACTAAACCTCATGCAAAATGACACTAACTCTTACTCTCCCACAGCCCAACTCCCACTACAACCTACCCTATACCTTCCACAGCCCAACTCTAAACCTTCCACAGCCCAACAACCTACCCTATACCTTCCACAGCCCAACTCTAAACCTTCCACAGCCCAACTCCTATTACAACCTACCCTATAACTTCCACAGCCCAACAACCTACCCTATACCTTCCATAGCCCAACTCTAAACCTTCCACAGCCCAACAACCTACGCTATACCTTCCACAGCCCAACTCTAAACCTTCCACAGCCCAACTCTAAACCTTCCACAGCCCAACTCTAAACCTTCCACAGCCCAACTCCTATTACAACCTACCCTATAACTTCCACAGCCCAACTCTAAACCTCCCACAATCCAACTCCCACTACAACCTAATCATCAGCTTGGTCTTGAAGAAGTATTTCAGGTGGGACAGTTGCATTTGGGATGTCTGGGGAACAGGGACCTGATCTAGTACTTGGAGGAATTGGAGATGCTAGAGAACAGGTACTGCTCTTAGGCACATTCTTGCATAGCTTCTTAAACATGACATCAAGGCGAGGTTGTTTCATAAGTTTTGACCTTTCCCTGTACAGTTTCTTTCATCAAGTGAAAATGCATTAGCTCTTGTTCTGTCACAAAGTTACGTTGCTCTAGTCCTTTGATTAGCTCACTAGTCATCTCAATCAGCTTGTCAATACCAGTGGGGATTTCAATAACATTTTCTTCTTCACTGTCACCATCGTCACTTTCAGTGATTTTTGCAGGATTCAAAACCATATCTATAATTTCAGAGTCAGTACAGTGACGCACAACAGGTGTTTCAACGTCAACCTCCATCCACTCTGCCAGATTTTCTTCGTTTAGCCTACTTGATAGGTTGTTGCCAGCAGTTGCAGTACAAGTTTTTGCATATTCAAGTAACTCAAGAACACATACATCATCATTTGCTACGCAAAATCCTGTGAAGGCAATACTAGGATCTTCATCAGGGGCATTTTCAAACACCATGGCAGGCCACAACTTATGCCAACCATTCTTTAGTGTTAACGAATTTACATTCTCCCAGGCACTAGCAACAAACCAAAGTACATCTTTCATGTTAAAGTCTTTGATAAACGACTCAATAGGCTTGCCTGAATTCACCACATCTAGCATGCGTTTCATTAAAAGTGTACGATACTTGGCTTTCATAGAGCGCAATATTCCTTGATCTTGTGGTTGGATAAGAGATGTACAGTTTGGTGGTAAGTATGCTGTAAACACGTTATTCTTGCGCAGCAGTTCAGCTCTAGGGTGAGCTGAACAGTTGTCCAGAATAAGAAGGATTTTGCAGTCCTCTGGTAGGCCTACAGATATGCAGTGTGCTCTGGCTTCTGCCACAAAATACTTTTCAAACCACTCTAGCATTAACTCGGTGGTAATCCATCCATTTTTATTTGCACGATAAATTACAGGATACACTAACACATTTTAAAGCCCTAGGGCATTTACTTTTTCCGATCACTAGTGGCTTGCATCGGTGAGTTCCGGCAGCATTGGAGCAACCTAGGACAGTAACTTTGTACTTAGATTGTTTAAACCCTGTGGGGGCTTTTTTATCCTCCATTGATAAAGTTTTCCTAGGGGTACATCGCCAATACAGTGCAGTTTCATTGGCATTATAATCTTGCTGGGGGATGAGGTTTTCATCAGCCACAAGCTTTGCAAACTCATCCACATAGTCATCAGCTGCTTCATGTTTTGCAGACCGTTTTTCACCACACACTTTACGCATCGAAATTCCATGACGTGTCTTAAACCTATGCAGCCATCCTTCACTGTAATCACACTCATAGTCAAGTTTTAGTGCTGTATGATACAACTTAGCTTGTTCCTGTACCATGATGCCTGACAAGTCTACACCATCACTCAGACGTTGTCAAAACAATTCCAATAACACTCGATCAAGCTCAGTGCTTTTACCAGATTTCATAGTTTTCCTAATGCTCATTTGCTTCTTAGATTAACTTTCTGCAAAGAACTGTAATATTTTCTCCCTGTGTTTTTTTATGTCATACACTGTTGAGGAACAGAGACCGTATGTATCACACAGCTTCTTCACTGAAACACCGCGGTCGAGTTTTCGTAATATCTCAACTTTTGCCTGCACCGATATAGACTTGTGTTTACGCTTTATACCTGTACCATCACTGTTCTTGGAAGGCATAGCAGCACTACTGTCACTTGAACTGTCTGCGGACGCCATAACAGCCCCACTGATGCTTGCTGTGTCACCTGCAGTGCCCTCAGAAGCTGTACTCACTGACACTTGTGCGCGCTGTGTCTTCCGCCCATGTGCGGTACTTGCTGTGACCTTGGACGCCATAACAGCCCCACTGATGCTTGCTGTGTCACCTGCAGTGTCCGTGGAAGCTGTACCCACTGACACTTGCGCGTATTGCATGTTACGCCCATGCGCAGAAAATGTTCCGGATTAAAGGATGTTCCTAACCCCCTTTAATCCGGACAAATCAAAATTGTTCGGATTAAAAGAGGTTCCGGATCATCGGTTGCCGGAAAATCGGTGGTGTACCTGTACACCAATTGCATCTATGAGGGCGGATATCACATTTAGGATTCATATTAAAAACAAAATGTTTCAAAGCAGGTTTACTACCATACAAACATACCTGTAGAGCAGGCTTTCCCAACCACGGTCCTCAAGGCACACCAACAGTGCAGGTTTTAGCGATATCCAGGCTTCAGCACAGGTGACTTAATTAGTAGCTCAGTTATTTTGATTTAACCATCTGTGCTTCAGCCTGGATATCACTAAAACCTGCACTGTTGGTGTGCCTTGAGGACCGTGGTTGGGAATGCCTGCTGTAGAGTGTTACTGCCACAGTCACTCCCACATGTTAATATAAAAAAGAAAAAGAAAAAAAATCCACCTGCTTTTGTACAGTCAATATTGTAAGGCAGTGTAAAAGTCAACAGCTAAAAGGTAGTATGAGAACAAATTCTAAATAATAAAGCATGTATTGTATTGCTCTTCAGTGCTCCACGTTGGTATGTGAAAGTAAGCTGCGCAGACACAACTGAAGCCACAAACTCAACTGAAAACCAGTCAGCCAGAACCACCCCAAGGAATGGGGTTTGAAGAGTGCAAACAAAACAGATTATCCAAAACAAACGCATTACAAATATTTGCCTGCATATTACTATATAAAAAGCAGATGTGAACAAGTTTTTTGAACACACACTTTACATGAGAAGATACAAGCATGTTACTTATTCAAATCAAACAACCAGAATACCCTTACAAGCAACGATGCTTACTACAGAACACATACAGGAGGACACACACAACCAAAACCTGTTTAGTAAATGTAAATTCTAGTGTCAGAATTTAAAATTAAAGTTTAATAAGTAATAGCCGGCAATATTTCTTGGAGACTTCTTTCACAAAAGGAGTCCCTGCGTACGTACGAGCAAGCATGTAATATGATTCCAACCTATTTTTACCTTGCCACACCCTTACATTACTAAAGCAACAAACCATTCCATGAGCAGTGACTCAAATCTATTTATAAGAGCTGAAGACAACACAAGATGATAGGCTTAATAAATATATAAATACATGAAAAGGCACTTGGTGAAAGTGTAAAACAAGGTATCCCTTATGTAGGCAGCAAATCAGGAGTGTGCTTTACCAACACACTATAAATGAAAATAATAAGATTTTACTTACCAGTAAATCTATTTCTCGTAGTCCGTAGTGGATGCTGGGGACTCCGTAAGGACCATGGGGAATAGACAGGCTCCGCAGGAGATAGGGCACTTTAAGAAAGCTTTGGATTCTGGGTGTGCACTGGCTCCTCCCTCTATGTCCCTCCTCTAGACCTCTGTTAGAGAAACTGTGCCCAGAGGATATGAACAGTACGAGGAAAGGATTTTTGTAATCTAAGGGCGAGATTCATACCAGCCACACCAATCACACCGTATAACTTGTGATAAACTACCCAGTTAACAGTATGAACAATTAACATAGCCTCGGTTCAAGACCGACCAACTATAATATAACCCTTATTGAAGCAATAACTATATACAAGTCTTGCAGAAGTCGTCCGCACTTGGGACGGGCGCCCAGCATCCACTACGGACTACGAGCTGTAATGCCAAGACCCCCTCGGGCAGCCGCCCAAGAAGAGCCCACCTTCCTAGTGAAATGGGCCTTAACCGATTTAGGTAATGGCAATCCTGCCGTAGAATGCGCCTGCTGAATCGTGTTACAGATCCAGCGAGCAATAGTCTGCTTTGAAGCAGGCGCGCCAACCTTGTTGGCCGCATACAAAACAAACAGAGCTTCCGTCTTCCTGATCCTAGCTGTTCTGGTCACATAAATCTTCAAAGCCCTGACCACATCCAGGGACTCACAGGCACGACAATAGGTTGGTTCATATGAAAAGATGAGACCACCTTGGGCAGAAATTGAGGCCGAGTCCTCAACTCTGCCCTATCCACGTGAAAAATTAGGTATGGGCTTTTATATGATAAAGCCGCTAATTCTGAAACACGCCTTGCAGAAGCTAAGGCCAACAACATGACCACTTTCCAAGTGAGGTATTTCAACTCCACTGTTTTGAGTGGTTCAAACCAAGGTGACTTGAGGAAACTTAATACCACGTTAAGATCCCAAGGCGCCACCGGAGGCACAAAGGGAGGCTGAATATGCAGCACGCCCTTAACAAAAATCTATACTTCAGGAAGAGAAGCCAATTCTCTTTGAAAGAAAATGGATAAGGCTGAAATTTGGACCTTTATGGACCCTAATTTTAGGCCCAAATTCACTCCCGTTTGAAGGAAGTGAAGCAAACGGCCCAAATGGAACTCCTCCGTAGGAGCAGCTCTGGCCTCACACCAAGAAACATATTTCCGCCATATACGGTGATAATGTTTCGATGTCACATCCTTCCTAGCCTTGATCAGGGTAGGAATGACCTCCTCCGGAATCCCTTTTTCCGCTAGGATCCGGCGTTCAACCGCCATGCCGTCAAACGCAGCCGCGGTAAGTCTTGGAACAGACAGGGCCCCTGCTGCAGCAGGTCCTGCCTTAGAGGAAGAGGCCATGGATCTTCTGTGAGCAACTCTTGCAGATCCGGATACCAAGTCCTCCGGATACCAAGTGCTCTGACCCTTCTTAGTCTTATTAATCTCAACACCTTGGGTATGAGAGGCAAAGGAGGAAACACATAGACCGATCTGAACACCCATGGTGTCACCAGAGCGTCTAACGCTACCGCCTGAGGGTCTCTTGACCTGGCGCAATACCTCTTTAGCTTTTTGTTGAGACGGGACGCCATCACGTCTATTTGAGGCAGTTCCCACCGATCCACGATCTGTGTGAAGACTTCTTGATGAAGTCCCCACTCTCCCGGATGCAGGTCGTGCCTGCTGAGGTAGTCCGCCTCCCAGTTGTCCACCCCCGGGATGAACACTGCTGATAGCGCGCTTACATGGCCTTCCGCCCAGCGCAGAATCCTGGACGCCTCTGCCATGGCCACTCTGCTCCTTGTGCCGCCCTGGCGGTTTACATGAGCCACTGCCGTGACATTGTCCGACTGAATCAGAACCGGTTTGTTCTGAAGCCATTCCTCCGCCTGGCGTAGGGCGTTGTAAATGGCCCTTAACTCCAGGACATTGATGTGGAGACAAGTCTCTAGGCTTGACCAGAGACCTTGGAAATTTCTCCCCAGTGCGACAGCTCCCCAACCTCGGAGGCTCGCGTCCGTGGTGACCAGGATCCAGTCCTGAATGCCGAACCTGCGACCCTCTAGGAGGTGAGCACTGTGCAGCCACCACAGGAGAGATACCCTGGCCCTGGGAGACAGGGTGATCCGTTTCTGCAAATGTAGATGGGACCCGGACCATTTGTCCAATAGGTCCTATTGGAAGGTCCTCGCATGGAACCTGCAGAAGGGGATGGCCTCGTATGAAGCCACCATCTTCCCCAGAACTTTTGTGCAATGATGCACAGAAACATTTTTTGGCTTTAAAAGGTTCCTGACCAGGGCTATGAAGCTCCTGAGCCTTCTCCACCGGAAGAAAAACTCTTTTTTGGTCTGTGTCTAGAATCAGGCCCAAAAAGGTCAGACGCGTTGCAGCTACTAGCTGGGAATTCGGTAAATTGAGAATCCAACAGTGCCTCTGCAACATCTTCACGGACAGAGACACGCTGTCCAGCAACTTCTCCCGAGATCTCGCCTTTATAAGGAGATCATCCAAGTACGGGATAATTGTGACTCCCTGCTTGCGCAGGAGCACCATCATGTCCGCCATTACCTTGGTGAAAATTCTCGGGGCCGTGGAAAGACCAAACGACAACGTCTGAAATTGGTAGTGACAATCCTGTACTGCAAATCTCAGAAACGCCTGGTGAGGGGGGAAAATCGGAACATGAAGGTACGCATCCTTTATGTCCAGGGACACCATCCAATCCCCTCCCTCCAGGCTGGCGATGACCATTCTGAGCGATTCCATCTTGAACCTCTTCAAGTACAGGTTCAGGGATTTTAGATTTAGAATGGGTCTGACCGAACCGTCCGGTTTCGGTACCACAAACAGGGATGAATAATAACCCTCTCCTTGCTGGAGATGAGGAACCTTGATTATCACCTGTTGAATGTACAATATGTGAATTGCCGCTAACACTAGCTCCCTCTCTGACGGGGAAGCTGGCAGAGCCGATTTGAAAAACCGGCGAGGGGGCATGTCTTCGAATTCCAGTCTGTATCCCTGGGAAACAATCTCTATTGCCCAGGGATCCACCTGTGATTGAACCCAGACGTGGCTGAAAAGACGAAGACGTGCCCCCACTTGATCTGACCCCCCATCCCCCCCCGGAATTCCCCAGCATCATGCTGTGGACTTTGCGGAAGCAGGGGAGGACTTCTGCTCCTGGGAACTAGCTGAGTGCAGCCGTTTTCCCTTGCCTTTACCTCTGGCAACGAAGGACGATCCACGTACCTTCTTGTTTTTATTGGAACGAAAGGACTGCATTTGATAATGCGGTACCTTCTTAGAATGCTGCGGGGGAACATAAGGTAAAAAATTCGATTTACCGGCCGTAGCAGTAGAGACTAGGTCCGAGAGGCCTTCTCCAAACAACTCCTCCCCCTTGTACGGCAATGACTCCATATGCCGCTTCGAGTCGGCGTCTCCCGTCCACTGTCGGGTCCACAAGAGCCGCCTAGCAGAAATAGACATAGCGTTTATGCTAGAGCTTAGTAAACAAATGTCTCTCTGAGCATCCCTCATATACAAGCCAGCATCTCTGATATGCTCCATGGTCATTTGGATGGTATCCCTATCTAAGGTGTCAATCTCTGTAGATAAGGAGTCTGCCCATGCCACGACAGCACTACAAACACAGGCCGAAGTCATGGCCGGCCTAACTATAGTTCCTGAATGTGTGTAAATGTGTTTCAGGGTGATTTCCTGCTTGCGATCAGCAGGATCCTTGAGGGAAGCTGTATCCGGAGAAGGCAGTGCCACCTTCTTGGATAAGCGTGTCAGCGCCTTGTCTACTTTAAGCGCAGATTCCCATCGTACCCGATCCTTCTGTGGAAAGGGATACGCCATGAGAATCCTTTTGGGAACCTGTAGTCTCCGATCTGGAGATTCCCAAGCCTTTTCGCATAATTCGCTTAGCTCAAATGAGGACGGAAACGTGACCTCAGGCCTTTTCCCTTTATACATGTGAACCCTCGTGTCAGGGACAGGGGGTTCCTCCGTGATATGCAAAACCTCCTTTATGGCAATAATCATGTACCTAATACCTTTTGCCACCTTCGGCTGTAATTTTGCATCCTCATAGTCGACACTAGAGTCAGTATCTGTGTCGGTATCTGTGTCAGCGACCTGGGATATGGGGCGCTTTTGAGACCCTGAAGGTCCTGGCTCCCCAGGGACAGGCACGGGCTGGCTACCTGACTGATACCGAGCTTCAGCCTTGTCTAATCTTTTATGCAGCAGATTTACATTTGAAGACATTTAGCATATCCACCCAGTCCGGTGTCGGCGTTGCCAACGGCGACCTGACATTCAAGCACTCCCCCTCCACATTTAGCGAGCCTTCCTCATCAAACATGTCGACACACCCGTACCGACACACTGCACACACCCAGGGAAACTTTTTCTGAAGACAGTATCCCCTGAAAGGAGAGACAGAGAGAGAGTATGCCAGCACACACCCCAGCGCAACAACCTGGAGACCAACACAGAATGTTTTTCCCCCAGTAGCGCTGTATTATATTGTATCCGCCAATTATGTGCCCCCCCCCCCCCCTCTCTTTTTAAACCCCCTTCACCGTGTGTAATCAGGGGAGAGTCCGGGGAGCTTCCTCTCAGCGTTCTGTGGAGAGAAAATGGCGCTGGTGAGGGAGAAGCCCCGCCCCCTCGGCGGCGGGCTTCTATCCCGCTCAAAATCGTGAATAAATGGCGGGGGCTCAATTATATACATGTACAGTGCCCAGCTGTACATGTATATACCTATTTGCCATCCAAGAGGTGTAACTATTGCTGCCCAGGGCGCCCCCCCCCCCCCCCCTGCGCCCTGCACCCATACAGTGACCGGAGTGTGTGAGGTGATGTGGAGCAATGACGCACAGCTGCAGTGCTGTGCGTTACCTCTGTGAAGCTGAAGGCTTCTGCCTCCTGAGACGTCTTCTTGCTTCTGCTCTTCTGGCTCTGTGAGGAGAACGGCGGCGCGGCTCCGGGGGTGGACGCCCAGGACGAACCTGTGTTCACAACCTCTGAAGCTAATGGTGTTCAGTAGCCGAGGCAGCAGATCCCATCAGTTAAGTAGGTCTGCCCCTCTCTCCTTTGTCCCTCGATGCAGGGTGCCTGTTGCCAGCAGTGCTCCCTTTAAAAAAGTGAAAATCCAAAACAAAAATGCTTTCTACAGCAAAGAACTCAAGAGAGCTCCCTGCAGTGCGCCCTTCATCCTCTGGGCACAGGATCTAACTGAGGTCTAGAGGAGGGACATAGAGGGAGGAGCCATTGCACGCCCAGAATCCAAAGCTTTCTTAAAGTGCCCTGTCTCCTGCGGAGCCCGTCTATTCCCCATGGTCCTTACGGAGTCCCCAGCATCCACTAGGACGTTAGAGAAAATAAAAATATTTTTTTCTTTATAGCTACAAGATTAAGTATTTTGTAAGTGTCCTTATGTTAATCATATTTCAGGATCAACTGTAAAGAACGTAACAAATTAAACATATATGCAGATTACTATTTGATATGTACCTGCCTCCCCTACCCCCCACCCCCCCTAGCCTTATCACCTATTTTTTTATAAAGCAAAAGAAACCCTTTAAAATGTATGCTTGATACCATTGTTAATGGAAAACATTTAAACCATAAAAAATGTGACACAATTGGATCTGGCGGCTGTGGCACCACAGCATATGTGTAGACGGCAGCACAGGAGTCCTGATGCAGACTCCTTCCGGCTAAACGGGACCCGCAGTACCACTATGTGTGGCCCCAACCTAATGAGTTGGTATACATGGTCCAAACATTTATAGCAAGTGGCTGATAGAAGTATGAAAGAGGAAACATGCAGTGTTACAGAAAGCAACAAATGACTTGTTATGAAATGGCCTAAATGAGAGGAATAGCAACTGTACATATCGTGCACTCTGGTTACATTTACTATTTTTCAATTTATCTAGAACAGTGGTTCTCAAACTCGGTCCTCAGGACCCCACACAGTGCATGTTTTGCAGGTAACCCAGCAAGTGCACAGGTGTATTAATTACTCACTGACACATTTTAAAATGCCCACAGGTGGAGCTAATTATTTCACTTGTGATTCTGTGAGGAGACCTGCAAAACATGCACTGTGTGGGGTCCTGTGGACCGAGTTTGAGAACCTGTGATCTAGAATGTTACACAATGGATACATTTCCTGGCACTGCTGGAAGGGGAAAGAAAAGTTATACGTTTGTACAGTGTGTAACGTGATCATGAAAGGGTTACTTCTCCACTTATATAAAGGCCAGAAAGGAAACTACACACACATATATACACCGCTGTGCAAAAGTTTTAGGCAGGCGTGGAAAAAATGCTGCAAACTAATGACGCTTTATTAAAAATAATAGTTTATTTTTCTTAACAAAATGCAAAGTGAATAATCAGAAATCTATAGCAAATCAATATTTGGTGCGACAACCCTTTGCCTTCAAAACAGCATCAATTCTTCTAGATACACCTGCGTAATGTCAGGGATTTTGTAGGATTATAGTCAAGTGCATGATTATCCAATCATACCAAACAGGTGATAATGATCATCATTTTCATATATAGGGTGAAACACAGTCATTAACTGAAACAGAAACAGCTGTGTAGGAGGCTTAAAACTGGGTGCCACATTACTGAGCAGCTTCCCCCCACCCCCCAGGGAATCCAACCCCACGCCACACAACTAAGGCTCTGGGATAAGGGATACTCAACATCTATCTATCTATCTACATACACAAACTCTCTGTAGAACCTATTTGATTTTATTATAGTATCCTAGGAGCGTGTAGATGATTTCTATATAAGCAAAAACATCTAAAGAGAGAAGCAGAAATGACTAAACTCTTATATGGAGGCACAGTAAAGAATGGAAAGTTAAAATCATTCTGCATTAGTTTCTCACATAGGGGAGGATCTGACACAGCACTATTCAATGCTGGCTGTTTCCGGCCAGCATTTCGACAAATGCAGATTCGACTTGATTACAACTCGAATCTGCATCAGCGGCAAATTATCGAAAACAGCCGCGTTTTTGACCAAGTCAAAACAACCCCCGGCACTTTCAATGAATAGGTAGAATGCATATTCAACCTAAAATCTGTAGAAAAGTGCTGTTTTTCAAAGTGACAAAAAAACCAGCACAAATGGAATACCCCCCTAAGATGTTTTAAGCAAAACATGTATAAAATGACATGGAAATTTAAGTCACAAAAACGAACAAGAATATTTACACAAGGATAAACTAATTATTTATAGTTTCCCAACACCTTTTACATACATTATCTTCCATATTCAGTGTATTTCCACGTGAATCTCATTCTTTATTTACATGGGCAATTCTATTTCTATTTCTATTTACATTCTGTTCTACAATCTACAGTCCTTAATCTAGCTTTAACCAACACCTCTCACAACCGCCACTCCCCATCTCCCCCTCTCTCACAGCCGCCGCTCACGGCAGCATCCATCCGGCTCCAGCAAGCGAGGTCTCAATTGCTGGAGCCAGGTGGACGCTACCGTGAGCAGCGGCTGTGACGTCCTCCAGCGCTGCTCAATCCGTCCCCGCCTCGGCTCTCCCCGTCTCCAGCGCTGCTCTCCCAATCTCACTATATAGCCGCTGCTGTAGCGCTGCTCTCCCCCGTCTGCCCACGGCTCTACCCCTTCCCCCCCCCCCATCATCCCTCCTCTCTCACAGCCGTCGCTCCCCGTCCCCCCTCTCACAGCTGACGCTCCCCATCTCCCCCTCTCTCACAGCCGCCGCTCACGGCAGCATCCATCCGGCTCCAGCAAGCGAGGTCTCACTTGCTGGAGCCGGGTGGACGCTGTCGTGAGCGGCGGCTGTGACATCCTCCAGCGCTGCTCACCCCGTCCCCGCCTCGGCTCTCCCCGTCCTCGCCTCGGCTTTCCCCATCTCCAGTGCTGCTCTCCCCATCTCACTCGAATTTTTGGCCCCATTTTCGACATAAGCACGTAGATCGGCAGCTATTCCACCGATTCACGTGCTTTTCGACAAATCTAATTCATCGACTTGTCGAAAAATTTGGGGTTATACTGAATAGGTCGAATCACAATTCGACCTTAAAAATAAGATTTTAAACCTACCGGTAAACCTGTTTCTCCTAGTCCGTAGAGGATGCTGGGGACTCCGTAAGGACCATGGGGTATAGACGGGCTCCGCAGGAGACATGGGCACTATAAAGAACTTTAGAATGGGCGTGCACTGGCTCCTCCCTCTATGCCCCTCCTCCAGACCTCAGTTAGAGAAACTGTGCCCAGAGGAGATGGACAATACGAGGAAAGGATTTTGTTAATCTAAGGGCAAGATTCCTACCAGCCCACACCATCCACACCGTATAACCTGGACTACACGCAACCAGTTAACAGTATGAACAAAACAGTATCAGCGGAGGACTGATCTCAACTGTAACATAACCCTTATGTAAGCAACAACTATATACAAGCCTTGCAGATTCTGTCTGCACTGGGATGGGCGCCCAGCATCCTCTACGGACTAGGAGAAAAAGATTTACCGGTAGGTTTAAAATCTTATTTTCTTTTACGTCCTAGAGGATGCTGGGGATTCCGTAAGGACCATGGGGTTTATAGCAAAGCTCCAGACCGGGCGGGAGAGTGCGGACAACTCTGCAGCACTGACTGAGCAAACGCAAGGTCCTCATCAGCCAGGGTATCAAACTTATAAAACTTTGCAAAAGTGTTTGATCCTGACCAGGTAGCTGCTTGGCAAAGCTGTAAAGCCGAGACGCCTCGGGCAGCCGCCCAAGAAGAGGCCACCTTCCTAGTGGAATGGGCCTTTACCGAATTTGCTAACGGCAATCCTGCCGTAGAATGAGCCTGCTGAATCGTGTTACAGATCCAGCGAGCAATAGTCTGCTTCGAAGCAGGAGCGCCAACTTTGTTGGCTGCAAACACGACAAACAGTGCTTCTGATTTCCTAACCCGAGCCGTCCTGGCTACATAGATTTTTAAGGCCCTGACTACATCCAGGGACTTGGAATCCTCCAAGTCACCCGTAGCCACAGGCACCACAATAGGTTGGTTCATATGAAATGAAGAAACCACCTTAGGCAAAAATTGAGGACGAGTCCTCAACTCTGCTCTATCCACATGGAAAGTCAAATAGGGGCTCTTGTGAGACAAGGCCGCCAATTCGGACACCCGCCTTGCAGATGCCAAGGCCAACAACATGACCACCTTCCAGGTGAGAAATTTCAATTCAACTGTTTGAAGAGGTTCAAACCAGTGAGACTTCAGGAACCGTAACACCACGTTAAGGTCCCAAGGTGCCACTGGGGGCACAAAAGGAGGCTGGGTGTGCAGCACTCCCTTTACAAAAGTCTGGACTTCTGGGAGAGAAGCCAATTCTTTCTGAAAGAAAATAGTCAGGGCCGAAATCTGTACCTTAATGGAGCCTAATTTTAGGCCCATATCCACTCCTGTCTGTAGAAAGTGGAGAAAACGGCCCAGATGGAAATCTACCGCAGGAGCATTCTTGGCTTCACACCAAGAAACATACTTCCTCCAGATACGGTGACAATGTTTTGCCGTCACCTCCTTCCTAGCCTTTATCAGAGTAGGGATGACTTCTTCCGGAATACCTTTCCCAGCTAGGATTCGGTGTTCAACCGCTATGCCGTCAAACGTAACCGCGGTAAGTCTTGGAACACGCAGGGCCCCTGTTGTAACAGGTCCTCCCTGAGAGGAAGAGGCCATGGATCTTCTGTGAGCATCTCCTGAAGATCTGTATACCAGGCCCTTCGAGGCCAATCTGGAACAATGAGCACTGTTTTCACTCTTTTTTGTCTTACGATTCTCAATATTTTTGAGATGAGAGGAAGAGGGGGGAACACATAGACCGACTGAAACACTCAAGGTGTCACCAGGGCGTCCACCGCTATTGCCTGAGGGTTTCTTGACCTGGCACAATACCTCAGAAGCTTCTTGTTGAGGCGTGACGCCATCATGTCTATGTGAGGAATTCCCCAAAGACTTGTTATCTCTGTAAAAACTTCTTGATGAAGTCCCCACTCTCCTGGATGGAGATCGTGTCTGCTAAGGAAGTCTGCTTCCCAGTTGTCCACTCCCGGAATGAAGACCGCTGACAGATCGCTTACGTGATTTTCCGCCAAGCAAAGAATCCCGATGGCTTCCGCCATTGCCACTCTGCTCCTTGTTCCGCCTTGGCGGTTTACATGAGCCACGGCTGTGACGTCCGATTGAATCAGAACCGGTAGGTCGCGCAGAAGATTCTCTGCTTGTCGTAGGCCGTTGTATATGGCCCTCAATTCCAGTACGTTGATGTGTAGACAAGCCTCCTGGCTTGACCATAGCCCCTGAAAATTTCTTCCTTGTGTGACAGCTCCCTATCCTCGGAGGCTCGCGTTCGTGGTCACCAGAACCCAGTCCTGAATGCCGAACCTGCGACCCTCTAGAAGGTGAGCACTTTGCAGCCACCACAGGAGAGACACCCTGGCCGTGGCAGACGGGCTTATCTTCTGATGTATTGGTAGATGGGACCCGGACCCCTTGTCCAGGAGGTCCCACTGAAACGTCCTTGCATGAAACCTGCCGAAGGGGATGGCCTCGTAGGCTGCCACCATTTCCCCCAGAACTCGAGTGCATTGATGAACAGACCCTCTTTTTGGTTTTAGCAAGTCTCTGACCATGTTCTGGAGGCATTGTTTTTTTTTTTTTACCATCGGGAGAAAAACCCTCTTCTGTTCCGTGTCCAGAATCATGCCTAGGAATGATAGTCGAGTCGTTGGAATCAATTGTGACTTTGGCAGATTGAGAATCCAACCGTGTTGTTGTAGCACTCTCAGGGAGAGCGACGCGCTCTTCTGCAATTGATCTTTCGATCTTGCTTTTATCAGGAGATCGTCCAAGTATGGGATAATTGTGACTCCCTGCCTGCGCAGGAGCACCATCATCTCCGCCATCAATTTGGTGAAAATCCTCAGGGCCGTGGAAAGCCCAAACGGCAACGTCTGAAACTGGTAATGACAGTCCTGTACAGCGAATCTCAGGTACGCCTGATGAGGAGGATATATGGGGACATGAAGGTAAGCATCCTTTATGTCGAGTGACACCATAAAATCCCCCCCTTCCAGACTGGAGATCACAGCCCGGAGCGATTCCATCTTGAATTTGAACTTTTTCAAATACAGGTTTAGGGATTTTAGAATTAAAATGAGTCTGACCGAGCCTTCCGGCATCGGGACCACGAACAGGATAGTACCCTTTCCCCTGTTGGACCAGGGGAACCTTGACAATCACTTGCTGTTGACACAGCTTTTGACTTGCAGCTAACACTACTTCCCTCTTTGGGGAAGAAGCTGGCAAAGCAGACTTGAAAAATCGGCGAGGGGGCACCTCTTCGAATTCCAGTTTGTAACCTTGGGATACAATATCCATCACCCAAGGATCCACGTCTGACAGAACCCAGACCTGGCTGAAGAGTCGAAGACGTGCTCCCACCGGTGCGGACTCCCTCAGTGGAGCCCCAGCGTCATGCGGTGGATTTAGTAGAAGCTGGGGAGGACTTCTGCTCCTGGGAACTAGCCGAAGCAGGTGTTCTCTTCCCTCTACCCTTACCTCTGGCGAGGAAGGATGAGCCCCGACCTCTTCTGGACTTATGCGACCGAAAGGACTGCATCTGATATTGTGGAGTTTTCTTTTGCTGTGGGGGAACAAACGGCAAAAAAGTAGATTTACCCGCGGTAGCTGTGGCAACCAGGTCCGCGAGACCTTCCCCAAATAAAACTTCACCTTTGTATGGCAAAATCTCCATATGCTTCTTTGAGTCGGCATCACCCGTCCATTGGCGGGTCCACAGGGCTCGCCTAGCAGAAATCGCCATGGCGTTGGCTCTCGAACCCAGCAGCCCAACGTCTCTTTGAGCGTCCCTCATATATAAGACTGCGTCTTTAATGTGGCCTAAGGTCAATAAAATGGTATCCCTATCAAGGGTATCAAGGTCAGCTGACAAGGTATCTGTCCAAGCTGCAACCGCACTACACACCCATGCCGATGCTATTGCCAGTCTGAGTAAAGCACCCGTATGCGCATAAATAGATTTTAAAGTAGTCTCCTGTCTGCGATCAGCAGGATCCTTAAGGGCTGCCGTGTCCGGAGACGTTAGCGCCACCTTCTTGGAGAGGCGCGTTAAGCCTTGTCCACCCTGGGTGAGGATTCCCAATGTACCCTGTCCTGTCAAGGGAAAGGATACGCCATAAGAATCCTTTTGGGAATCTGCAGTTTTTTATCTGGAGTTTCCCAAGCTTTTTCAAATAACTCGTTCAGCTCATGAGATGGGGGAAAGGTTACCTCAGGTTTCTTTTCCTTATACATGCGCACCCTCGTGTCAGGGACCGAGGGGTCATCTGTGATATGCAAAACATCTTTTATTGCAATAATCATACAATGAATACTTTTGGCCACCCTTAGGTGTAACCTCGCATCATCGTAGTCGACACTGGAGTCAGAATCCGTGTCGGTATCGGTGTCTGCAATTTGGGATAGGGGACATTTTTGAGACCCAGAAGGGCCCCGTGATTGACTCTCTGCTTTTTCCCTGGACTCTGCTTTGTCCAGTCTCTTATGTAATAAGGTCACATTTGCATTTAAAACATTCCACATGTCCATCCAATCATGAGTCGGCATTGCCGACGGAGACACCACAATCATCTGCTCCACCTCCTCCTTAGCTGAGCCTTCCACATCAGGCATGCCGACACACTCGTACCGACACCCCCCCACACACTGGGATATAGTTATAAGGAGACAGTTCCGCAATAAGGCCCTTTGGAGAGACAGAGAGAGAGTATGCCAGCACACACCCAGCGCCAACTGACACTGGAAATTAAACTCCCAGATAATAGCGCTTTTATATTAATTACTGTGTTAATACACTCACTGCGCCTTACAAGTGCCCCCCCTCCTCTTTTCAGCCCTGTGTCACCGTGTTCAGCAGGGGAGAGACCGGGGAGCCAGCTTCTCTGCAGATCTCTGTGGAGAAAATGGCGCTGGTTAGTGCTGATGGACCAAGCTCCGCCCCCTCCAGTGGCGGGCTTCGGCCCCGCTCAAAGTATCTCAAAACTGGCGGGGGATTCAAAGAAATACTGCCTCTGCAGTGTCCAACCTAATAATGCCAGATATAGAGGTTTTATTGCTGCCCAGGGCGCCCCCCCTGCGCCCTGCACCCATCAGTGCCCGCTAGTGTGTGTAGTGTGTGGGAGCAATGGCTTACCTCAGTGAAGATCTGAAGTCTTCTGCCGCCTTGAAGTCTTCTTTTCTTCTTATACTCACCCGGCTTCTATCTTCCGGCTCTGCGAGGAGGATGGCGGCGCGGCTCTGGGACGAACAGCGAGGGGAGACCTGCATTCCGACTCCCTCTGGAGCTAATGGTGTCCAGTAGCCTTTTCGACAGACGGCAGCTTTAGACTTCAATTGAATATACCCGAAAGGCCGGAACCACAATCTCTTGGTTAAGGTGAAAAAAATGATACCACCTTAAGCAAATAACCAGATCGAGTTTGTAGAACTACCCGGTCATTGTGAAAAATCAAATAGGGTCAACGACAGGACAAGGCGCCTAAATCCGACACCCGTCTTGCAAAGGCAATAGGCCAGCAAGAACAGGCCCTTGTCCGTGAGCAATTTAAGGTCCGCTGACACAAGAGGTTCATTGGAGACTCTTGCAGAGCTTTCAGTACAACAGTAAAACCCATGAAGCCACAGGAGGGAAATAGGGAGGCTGAATTCCAAGTATGCCCTGGGTGAAAGTATGAACATCAGGTATAGATGCAATTTTTCTCTGAAACCATCCGATAAGGTAGATATGTGAACCTTGAGGGAGGCCAGACGGAGACCTAAGTCAAGGCCTCATTGCAGAAAAGCCAGATTCTGGATGTTCTGAACGTAGAGACCTCATAACGCTTATCAGCACACCAGGTGAAGTAAGAATTCCGGACCTTGTATTAAATCCGGGCATATGCCAGTTTGCGGCCTTCATATATTCGGATAATCACCTCAGAAATCCTTTAGCTCTCAGGAGTGATGCTTCAAAAGCCACGACGTCAAGGCCAGTTTGGCCAGGTCCGGGTAGAGACCAGGACTCATCGAGGAGGTCCGGTGCTGAGGAAGTAGAAGGGGGTGCTTCGTCGATAGACACTGCAGGTATGAGAACCATTGCCGTCGAGGCCACGCTGGAGCGACTAGAAGTAGTAATCCACCTTCTTGATTGAACTTCCGTAGTACCCTGTGCAGGAGACACTGGAGGGAACACATAGGGCAGCCGAAAGTTCCACGGAACAGCAGTGCGTCCATGAACGCTGGTTGAGGATCCCTGGTCCTTGATTCGAAAACTGGAACCTTGTGATTGTGTAGAGACGCTATGAGGTCTACATCAGGTAGACACCACCTGTCCACTAGGAGTCGAAAGACTTCCAGATGAAGACTCCACTCTCCGGCGTGCAAGTCCTAGCGACTAAAGAAGTCTGTTTCCCAGTTCAGGACACCTGGAATGAACACTGCCGATATGGCTGGCAGATGGCGTTTCGCCCAACAAAGTATTTTGGACACTTCCATCATTGTTATGCGGCCTCCAGTGCAACCCTGATGGTTTATGTATGCCACCTCACACTGCCCTCAGCTCCAGAATATTTATTGGAAGGAGTGATTCCACCTTGATTTAACAACCTTGAAAAAAAAAAGAGTATTGCTCCAACACCGCTCTCAGTCCCCTCAGACAGGTGTTCGTTGTCAGCAGAACCCAGTAGGGGACCCAGAAGGGACAGTCCCTACTCTTGCTGGTCCTGGGTACACCAGGTCAGTGACAGGCGAACCTCCGGAGTCAAAGAAATCATGTGAAATCTGATCCAATGAGGCAGGCCGTCCCACTTGGACAGGAATAACCGGTGTAGTGGGCGGGAATGAAATTGAGCGTACTCTACCATGTCGAAAATGCTACAGAAAAGGTGAAAATCCCTTTGGGCGCTTCTTGTCTATCGTTGGCTGCCTTCTAAATCCAAGATTGGACCAATCCCAAAAAAGATCCAAGAATTTGGACAGAAAAAAGTGATTTGTGGACTAGATGGCGCTAACGTTCATGCAAGAGTGGAAAATGTGAGGTAATAGGAGTACTTAGCTATGCTCTGTATATCCCAATAGTTGACCGGAAAGGCTCTGTGTCAGGGTCCTTGATGGAACACTAGGTGGAAAAATGCAGTTCCATATTCCCAATTTATTCGAATTAGAAAAAATTGCAGTGACCTTGAAACATACTTGGAACAATCCTCGAGGCACCTAGTAGACTTCTTAACCGCCTGAAAACAAACTGGTTTGGAGGAAGGTGGATGAGAATGTCAGCAGGGCAATTGCTTACGGAGTCCCCAGCATCCACTAGGACGTTCGAGAAATAATAAGAATTTACTTACCGATAATTCTATTTCTCGTAGTCCGTAGTGGATGCTGGGACTTCCGTAAGGACCATGGGGAATAGCGGCTCCGCAGGAGACTGGGCACAAAGTAAAAGCTTTAGGACTAGCTGGTGTGCGCTGGCTCCTCCCCCTATGACCCTCCTCCAAGCCTCAGTTAGGATACTGTGCCCGGACGAGCGTACATAATAAGGAAGGATTTTGAATCCCGGGTAAGACTCATACCAGCCACACCAATCACACCGTACAACCTGTGATCTGAACCCAGTTAACAGTATGATAAAACTTAGGAGCCTCTAAAAGATGGCTCACAACAATAAACAACCCGATTTTTTGTAACAATAACTATATACAAGTATTGCAGACAATCCGCACTTGGGATGGGCGCCCAGCATCCACTACGGACTACGAGAAATAGAATTATCGGTAAGTAAATTCTTATTTTCTCTGACGTCCTAGTGGATGCTGGGACTTCCGTAAGGACCATGGGGATTATACCAAAGCTCCCAAACGGGCGGGAGAGTGCGGATGACTCTGCAGCACCGAATGAGAGAACTCCAGGGTATCGAATTTGTAAAATTTTGCAAACGTGTTTGCCCCTGACCAAGTAGCTGCTCGGCAAAGTTGTAAAGCCGAGACCCCTCGGGCAGCCGCCCAAGATGAGCCCACTTTCCTTGTGGAATGGGCTTTAACAGATTTTGGCTGTGGCAGTCCTGCCACAGAATGTGCAAGCTGAATTGTACTACAAATCCAACGAGCAATCGTCTGCTTAGAAGCAGGAGCACCCAGCTTGTTGGGTGCATACAGGATAAACAGCGAGTCAGATTTTCTGACTCTTTCAGGGCCCTGACTACGTCCAGTAACTTGGAGTCCTCCAAGTCCCTAGTAGCCGCAGGTACCACAATAGGTTGGTTCATGTGAAACGCTGAAACCACCTTAGGGAGAAATTGAGGACGAGTCCTCAATTCTGCCCTGTCTGAATGAAAAATTAGGTAAGGGCTTTTATATGATAAAGCCGCCAATTCTGAGACACGCCTGGCTGAAGCCAGGGCTAACAGCATTACCACTTTCCATGTGAGATATTTCAAGTCCACAGTGGTGAGTGGTTCAAACCAATGTGATTTTAGGAACCCTAAAACTACATTGAGATCCCAAGGTGCCACTGGTGGCACAAAAGGAGGCTGTATATGCAGTACCCCCTTGACAAACGTCTGAACTTCAGGCACTGAAGCCAGTTCTTTCTGGAAGAAGATCGACAGGGCCGAAATTTGAACCTTAATGGATCCTAATTTTAGGCCCATAGACAGTCCTGCTTGCAGGAAATGTAAGAAACGACCCAGTTGAAATTCCTCTGTGGGGGCCTTCTTGGCCTCACACCACGCAACATATTTTCGCCAAATGCGGTGATAATGTTTCGCGGTTACATCCTTCCCGGCCGGGCACAAAATCTTAACTGAGGCTTGGAGGAGGGTCATAGGGGGAGGAGCCAGTGCACACCAGCTAGTCCTAAAGCTTTTACTTTGTGCCCAGTCTCCTGCGGAGCCGCTATTCCCCATGGTCCTTACAGAAGTCCCAGCATCCACTAGGACGTCAGAGAAATATAGATAGATAGATAGATAGATAGATAGATAGATAGATAGATAGATAGATAGATAGATAGAGAGAGACAGTCCCCCAATAAGGCCCTTTGGAGAGACCGAGAGAGAGAGTATGCCAGCACACACCCAGCGCCATCGGACACTGGAATAAATTCCCAGTCAGTACAGCACTGTTATATAAATATACTCACTGCGCCAAATAAATGTGCGCCCCCCCCCCCCTCTCTTTTTTGCCCTCTGTACATGTGTTCAGCAGGGGAGAGTCCGGGGAGCCAGCTTCTCTGCAGTGTGCTGTGGAGAAAATGGCGCTGGTTAGTGCTGAGGGATCAAGATCCGCCCCCTTAACGGCGGGCTTCGGTCCCGCTCAAATCCTTATACTGGCATGGGTTTTTGCAATATACAGCCTCCGCAGTATATACCTATGCCAGTGTCCCTAGAGGTTTCATAATTGCTGCCCAGGGCGCCCTCCCCCACCCCCCTGCGCCCTGCACCCATACAGTGCCACCAGTGTGTGTGTAAATGTGGGAGCAATGGCGCGCAGCGTTACCGCTGCGCGTTACCTCAATGAAGATCTGAAGTCTTCAGCCGCCTTTGAAGTCTTCTTTCTTCTCATACTCACCCGGCTTCTATCTTCCGGCTTCTATGAGGAGGACGGCGGCGCGGCTCCGGGACAAACGGCGAGGGTGAGACTTGCGTTCCGACCCTCTGGAGCTAATGGTGTCCAGTAGCCTAAGAAGCAGAGCCTATCATTTAAGTAGGTCTGCTTCTCTCTCCTCAGTCCCACGATGCAGGGAGCCTGTTGCCAGCAGTGCTCCCTGAAAATAAAAAACCTAACAAAAGTCTTTTACAGAGAAACTCAGTAGAGCTCCCCTGCAGTGCACCCCGTCTCCTCTGGGCACAGATCTCTGAGGTCTAAAGGAGGGGCATAGAGGGAGGAGCCAGTGCACACCCATCTAAAGTCTTTAGAGTGCCCATGTCTCCTGCAGAGCCAGTCTATACCCTATGGTCCTTACGGCGTCCCCAGCATCCTCTAGGACAAAAGAGAAATAGTTTGTATGAGGTGACAAATAATAGTTAAATGTAACTTTTAATGGTTAACCCAGTAGTTCTCAAACTGTGTGCCCTGGCACACAGGGGTGCCTTGTATTGGCGGTCCAGGACCAATTCAAATTATTTGTGGTCAATATAATAGGCAAAACCAGTGCTGGTGGCTGCCAATCATATGTGGACAAATAGAAGCAAATCTTACGCCTCACCACACAATTTAACCTAAGGATGACATATAAACACAATTTACTTAACATTTATTTCAAAACTTTTGGCCTATAGATGCCATGATAAAAATTCTGATGCTCTAGGGCACTGTGATTGAAAAAAACAATTTTTTACTTACCGGTAAATCTATTTCTCGTAGTCCGTAGTGGATGCTGAGGACTCCGTAAGGACCATGGGGAATAGACGGGCTCCGCAGGAGACAGGGCACTTTAAGAAAGAATTTGGATACTGGTGTGCTCTGGCTCCTCCCTTTATGTCCCTCCTCCAGACCTCAGTTAGAGAAACTGTGCCCGGAAGAACTGACAGTACAAGGAAAGGATTTTGGAATCCAGGGCAAGACTCATACCAGTCACACAAATCACACCGCGTAACTTGTGATAAACTTACCCAGTTAACAGTATGAACAACAATGGAGCATCAGATAAACCCTGATGCAACCAAACATAACCCTTATTTAAGCAATAACTATATACAAGTATTGCAGAAGAAGTCCGCACTAGGGACGGGCGCCCAGCATCCACTACGGACTACGAGAAATAGATTTACCGGTTAGTAAAATCTTATTTTCTCTAACGTCCTAGTGGATGCTGGGGACTCCGTAAGGACCATGGGGATTATACCAAAGCTCCCTAACGGGCGGGAGAGTGCGGATGACTCTGCAGCACCGAATGAGCAAACACAAGGTCCTCCTCAGCCAGGGTATCAAACTTATAAAACTTTGCAAAAGTGTTTGAACCTGACCAAGTAGCCGCTCGGCAAAGCTGTAATGCCGAGACCCCTCGGGCAGCCGCCCAAGAAGAGCCCACCTTCCTTGTGGAGTGGGCTTTTACTGATTTTGGAAGCGGCAATCCAGCCGCAGAATGAGCCTGCTGAATCGTGTTACAGATCCAGCGAGCAATAGTTTGCTTTGAAGCAGTAGCACCCAGCTTGTTGGGTGCATACAGGATAAACAACGACTCAGTTTTCCTGACTCTAGCCGTTCTGGCTACATAAACCTTCAAAGCCCTGACCATATCTAGTAACTCGGAATCCTCCAAGTCACGAGTAGCCACAGGCACCACAATAGGTTGGTTCATATGAAAGGATGACACCACTTTTGGCAGAAATTGTGGACGGGTCCGCAATTCTGCCCTGTCCTTATGGAAAACCAGATAGGGGCTTTTATGTGACAAAGCCGCTAATTATGACACACGCCTAGCTGAAGCCAAGGCCAATAACATGACTACCTTCCACGTGAGAAATTTTAACTCCACGGTTTTGAGTGGCTCAAACCAGTGTGACTTCAGGAAACTCAACACCACGTTAAGATCCCAAGGTGCCACAGGAGGCTCAAAAGGAGGCTGAATATGCAGCACTCCCTTTACAAACGTCTGGACTTCCGGAAGAGAAGCCAGTTCTTTTTGAAAGAAAATGGATAGGGCCGAAATCTGGACCTTAATGGAACCCAATTTTAGGCCCAAAGTCACTCCCGACTGTAGGAAGTGAAGGAAACGGCCCAGCTGGAATTCCTCCGTAGGAGCATTCCGGGCCTCACACCAAGCAACATATTTTCGCCATATACGGCGATAATGTTTAGCCGTCACGTCCTTCCTAGCCTTTATCAGCGTAGGAATAACCACATCCGGAATGCCTTTTTCTGCTAGGATCCGGCGTTCAACCGCCAGGCCGTTAAACCCACCCGCTGTAAGTCTTGGAACAGACAGGGCCCCTGTTGCAACAGGTCCTGTCTTAGAGGCAGAGGCCATGGGTCCTCTGTGAGCATTTCTTGCAGCTCTGGATACCAAGTCCTTCTTGGCCAATCCGGAACAATGAGTATTGTTCTCACTCCTCTTTTTCTTATGAGTCTCAGCACCTTGGGTATGAGAGGAAGAGGAGGAAATACATAAACCGACTGGAACACCCACGGTGTCACTAGTGCGTCTACAGCTATCACCTGAGAGTCTCTTGACCTGGCGCAATACCTCTGTAGCTTTTTGTTGAGGCGGGATGCCATCATGTCCACCTGTGGCAGTTCCCACCGACTTGCAATCTGCGCGAAGACTTCTTGATGAAGTCCCCACTCTCCCGGGTGGAGGTCGTGCCTGCTGAGGAAGTCTGCTTCCCAGTTGTCCACTCCCGGAATGAACACTGCTGACAGTGCTCTTAAGTGATTCTCCGCCAAGCGAAGAATTCTGGTGGCTTCCGCCATCGCCACCCTGCTCCTTGTGCCGCCTTGGCGGTTTACATGAGCCACTGCGGTGATGTCGTCTGACTGAATCAGCACAGATTGGTCGCGAAGCAGGGTCTCCGCTTGACTTAGGGCGTTGTATATGGCCCTTAGTTCCAGAATTGTGAAGGCAAGTCTCCTGACTTGACCACAGACCTTAGAAATTTCTTCCCTGTGTGACTGACCCCCACCCTCGGAGGCTTGCATCCGTGGTCACCAGGACCCAGTCCTGAATGCCGAATCTGCGGCCCTCGAGAAGGTGAGCACTCTGCAGCCACCACAGAAGAGACACCCTGGCCCTGGGGGATAGGGTGATCAGCCGATGCATCTGTAGATGTGATCCGGACTACTTGTCCAACAGATCCCATTGAAAGGTCCTCGCATGGAACCTGCCAAAGGGAATGGCCTCGTATGATGCCACCATCTTTCCCAGGACTCGCGTGCAGTGATGCACCGACACCTGTTTTGGTTTTAATAGGTCTCTGACCAGTGTCATGAGCTCCTGAGCCTTCTCTATCGGGAGATAAACCCTCTTCTGGTCTGTGTCCAGAATCATGCCCAGGAAGGGCAGATGAGTCGTAGGAATCAACTGCGACTTTGGAATATTTAGAATCCAGCCGTGCTGTTGTAACACTTCCCGAGAGCGTGCTACGCTGATCAGCAACTGCTCTCTGGACCTCGCCTTTATGAGGAGATCGTCCAAGTATGGGATAATTGTGACCCCTTGCTTTCGCAGGAGCACCATAATTTCCGCCATTACTTTGGTAAAATATTCTCGGTGCCGTGGACAGACCAAACGGCAACGTCTGGAATTGGTAATGACAATCCTGTACCACAAATCTGAGGTACGCCTGATGAGGTGGATAAATGGGGACATGAAGGTATGCATCCTTTATGTCCAGAGACACCATAAAATCCACCCCTTCCAGGCTTGCGATGACCGCTCTGAGCGATTCCATCTTAAACTTGAACCTTTTCAGGTATATGTTCAGGGATTTTAAATTCAATATGGGTCTGACCGAACCGTCCGGTTTCGGTACCACAAACATGGTCGAATAATAACCCTTTCCTTGTTGAAGGAGGAGAACCGTGACCACCACCTGCTGAAGATACAATTTGTGAATTGCAGCTAACACTATTTCCATTTCTAAGGGGGAAGCTGGCAGGGCCGATTTGAGGTATCGGTGAGGGGGCATCTCTTCGATTTCCAGCTTGTATCCCTGAGACACAATCTCTATCGCCAAGGGATCTACCTGGGAGTGAACCCACTTGTAGCTGAAATTTCGGAGACGTGCCCCCACCGGGCCTAGCTCCGCCTGAGGAGCCCCAGCGTCATGCGGTGGATTTAGTGGAAGCCGGGGAGGACTTCTGTTCCTGGGAACTAGCTGTGTTATGCAGCCTCTTTCCTTTGCCCCTGCCTCTGGCAGAAAGGACGCACTTCGGACTTTCTTGCTCTTTTGTGATTGAAAGGACTGCATTTGGTAATACGGTGCTTTCTTAGGTTGTGAGGGAACATACGGCAAAAAATTTGACTTTCCAGCAGTAGCTGTGGAGACCAGGTCCGAGAGACCGTCCCCAAACAACTCCTCGCCCTTGTAAGGTAAAACCTCCATGTGCCTCTTTGAGTCGGCATCGCCTGTCCATTGCCGAGTCCACAGGACCCTTCTGGCAGAAATCGACATTGCATTTATTCTAGAGCCCAGAAGGCTAATGTCTCTTTGAGCATCTCTCATATAAAGGACAGCGTTTTTTTATATGCCCCAGGGTCATTACTATAGTATCCTTGTCTAAGGTATCAAGTTCCTCTGATAAGGTATCTGTCCATGCTGCTACAGCACTACACACCCAGGCCGACGCAATTGCCGGCCTTAGTAAGGTACCTGAATGTGTATAAATGGACTTCAGAGCACTCTCCTGCTTTCTATCCGCAGCATCTTTAAGGGTGGCCGTATCCTGTGACGGCAGGGCTACACTCTTGGATAAGCGGGTCAGAGCTTTGTCCACCCTAGGGGAGGATTACCAGCGTAACCTGTCCGATGGCGGGAAGGTATACGCCATAAGCATCCTCTTGGAAATCTGCAGTTTTTTTATCTGGAGATTCCCAAGCCTTTTCACATAACTCATTTAGCTCATGTGAAGGGGGAAAGGTCACCTCCTGCCTTTTCTCCCCATACATATGAACCCTCTTGTCAGGGACTGGGGTTTCCTCTGTGATGTGCAACACATCCTTTATTGCTATAATCATATAACGGATGGCTTTAGCCAATTTAGGCTGTAACTTTGCATCATCGCCATCGACACTGGAGTCAGAATCTGTGTCGATATCTGTGTCAACAATTTGGGATAGTGGGCGCTTCTGAGACCCTGACGGCCTCTGCGACATAGGATCAGGCATGGGCTGAGACCCCGACTGTCCTAAGGTTTCAGCTTTATCCAACCTTTTATACAAGGAATTAACATTATCATTTAAAACCTTCCACATATCCATCCAATCTGGTGTCGGCACCGTCGGCGGCGACCCCACATTCATTTGCTCCTGCTCTGCTTCCATATAGCCTTCCTCGTCAAACATGTCGACACAAGCGTACCGACATCACACACATACAGGGGATGCTCTTTTTGAAGACAGTTCCCCACAAGGCCCTTTGGAGAGACAGAGAGAGAGTATGCCAGCACACACCGCAGCGCTATATGTCCCAGGAATCACACAGTAATTTAGTGTTAACCCAGTAGCTGCTGTATATAAAGCTCTTGCGCCTAATTTATGTGCCCCCCCCTCTCTTTTTACCCTCTTCTACCGTGTTTCTGCAGGGGAGAGCCTGGGGAGCTTCCTCTCAGCGGAGCTGTGGAGAGAAAATGGCGCTGGTGAGTGCTGAGGAAGAAGCCCCGCCCCCTCAGCGGCGGGCTTCTGTCCCGCGTTTCTGTGTAAAATAATGGCGGGGGCTCATGCATATATACAGTGCCCAACTGTATATATGCTCACTTTTTGCCAAGAGGTTCCTAATTGCTGCCCAGGGCGCCCCCCCCTGCGCCCTGTACCCTACAGTGACCGGAGTGTGTGGGTGTAATGTGGGAGCAATGGCGCACAGCTGCAGTGCTGTGCGCTACCTCAGTTTGAAGACTGGAGTCTTCTGCCGCCGATTTTGAAGTCTTCTTGCTTCTGTCACCGGCTTCTGTCTTCTGGCTCTGCGAGGGGGACGGCGGCGCGGCTCCGTGATCGGACGACAAAGGGTGAGATCCTGTGTACGATCCCTCTGGAGCTAATGGTGTCCAGTAGCCTAAGAAGCAGGACCTATCTTCAGTGAGTAGGGCTGCTTCTCTCCCCTCAGTCCCACGCTGCAGAAAGTCTGTTGCCAGCAGATCTCTCTGAAAATAAAAAAAACCTAACAAAATACTTTCTTATAGCAAGCTCAGGAGAGCTCACTAAGTAGCACCCAGCTCGTCCGGGCACAGATTCAAACTGAGGTCTGAAGGAGGGACATAGAGGGAGGAGCCAGAGCACACCAGTATCCAAATTCTTTCTTAAAGTGCCCTGTCTCCTGCGGAGCCCGTCTATTCCCCATGGTCCTTACGGAGTCCCCAGCATCCACTAGGATGTTAGAGAAAGTTTGAGAACCACTGGGTTAACCATTAAAAGTTATATTTTATTATTTGTGTGCCTCATAGAGACTCTTTTTTCCTTTTAGGAAAGAAATGCAGCCAGCATCGGGGGTGGATGATCCTTATGGGCCCTACACACTGGCAGATCAGCCGCCGAGCTGCCCAACGGCGGATACAGCCGACGGACGACCCATCGGCGGGGGGAGTGAAGTTTCTTCACTCCCCCATCACCCAGCTCCATAGCACTGCATGCTAATATGGACAACCTCGTCGATATTGGCCTGCATGCATAAGCGACGGGGCACCAACGATTAACGAGCGCGGAGCCGCGCATTGTTAATCGTTGGTGCCTACACACTGCACGATATGGACGAGTTCTCATTCATTAATGAACAAGAACGTTCACATTGTGCAGTATTATCTGCCAGTGTGTAGGACCCATAAGGATTGCAGACTCACGACTCACTACTGGCAGGAAGTAGGAGAGAGAGGGGTGGAGCAGGTTGGTGCCAATCCTGTCAGAAGGAGGTTGCCGCTGCAACAGAAGGGCTGGCCAGGTGGGATTCATCTGTACACAGGGCACATAAAAAGCAGTTGCACCCTGTTAAATTAAAAATGTGCCTAGCATAAATACAATCTAATAAAAAAATAAAAAAAAATAAAAAAATAAAACACCCCTCTTTGGGGCTACAAACAGAACGTTTGTTTGCTTCCACTCTAATATAACCCAGTCATGAACAGGAGGCCCTAGGGCCATTTGCATCCCTTTAAATTTTCACCTGCAGCCCCAACTCCTTCATTTTGCATTATCTTATTTGTTATGTTGTAGCTTGTAGCGCTTGGCCTGCTAATATGCTATTACAGATAGGTGTCTCTTTCATTGATTAAATGTATTCATTTATCTTGCTTCTAATAATAAGAGCAACGTGCATCCCTTTTGCAAGTTTGAGGGGCGGTCATTGAATTGAATCAGGTTGCCTATCGTGTATATATCTACTCTATGGTAACAATGGCAGTAGATCTATTTGCATAATAACTTTTAGATAAAGTTTGTATTTTTTCAAATAAATAAAATGTAAAAATAACATGCATAATAGGAAGGAGAAGCAGGCACAGGCCACTAGGATATGCTTGGTTGACCAGAAAACATGTTTATGTAAATATAATAACGGTAGTTGACCACATTGCCCCTTTGAGAATGATAAGCCAAGCAGACAAGTCAGATTCCGTAAATGTTCCACCTACAGCTGAAGTGTTTGCAAGATCAACTTTAATCACATACATGCATGAAATCAAGCTTGTATAAATTTGGCTGAAAAAGGTATGGTAACATTCTGACTTTTTGAAATAAATAAAAAAAAGGATTAAAAAAACTTAAATACTGACATATATATATTTATTTTTTTAACAAACATCTAATGCAGTTCTCACATTTCTATTTTTTTTTCCTTTTTATCAAACGCAGCACACCCTAGCTATATTTTATTTTTCATACACATTTGTACAGTATCATACAGGGCTCATTCCATGAAACGGTGTAAACAAAAAATGGAGCTCCTGTTCTGGCACTCTCATATAAATAAAATACAAAAAAACGTGTGGAGTGCTTGATGATTTAATCATGGCAGTTTCTCAAGAAAGCCGAGTGATTCCACTTACTGTGACCTTTCCATCTCCAGAATTAGTGTTTATCTGATACGCCTTTTTCTCACATCATCTGATAGGCGGACAGTTCTTACCATAAAAGATCGTTTTATTCATTTCAACTGTCCAAAGTAATATCCCACTAATAACAGGGTGGGCTTACTATGAGACTACTAGATAATCGGCACCAATTTAATATAGCCCACAGGTTCTCAAACTCTGTCCTCACAGTGCACGTTTTTCAAGTAACCCAGCAGGTACACCGGTGTATTAATTACTCACCGACACATTTTAAAAGGTCTACAGGTAGAACTAATTATTTCCCTTGTGATACTGGGGGGAGACCTGCAAAACATGCACTGTGTGGGGTCCTGAGGACAGAGTTTGAGAACCTGTGATATAGACCAGAGGTTCTCAAACTCGGTCCTCGTGGGCCCACACAGTGCATGTTTTGCAGGTAACCCAGCAGGTGTACAGGTGTATTAATTACTCACTGACACATTTTAAAAGGTCCACAGGTGGAGCTAATTATTTCACTTGCGATTCTGTGAGGAGACCTGCAAAACATGCACTGTGTGGGCCCACGAGGACCGAGTTTGAGAACCTCTGATATAGACCATTGCCCTTGATAATATTACCTTGATTCTAATACTACATAGGTCTGCAAACTCGGCCCTCATTACCCCACAGAGTGCATGTTTTGCAGGTAACCCAGCAGGTGCACAGGTGTATTAATTACTCAGACACATTTTAAAAGGTCCGCAGGTGGAGTTAATTATTTCACTTGTGATTCTGTGAGGAGACCTGCAAAACATGCACTGTGTGGGGGTAATGAGGACCGAGTTTGCAGACCTATGTAATACTGGATGCGATCGTCGTCCTCTGCAAACTTTCACTGAGAGATTAAAGAAGTTTACTGCCAGAATCAGATTTAAAGAGTATGTGAAACATCTTCATATAAAAAATTGCTAAGGAAAGAATTAATACTCTTTGATAAACCAGTTTTTGGACATAAACTATGTGCTTTAAATTGTGGAGTAAATGTAACAAATCGAATCAAAGTCAACACAAAATTAATACATTAGCTACTGGATTTAGGCCGGGTACACACTAGAGCAGGAGTGGGGAACATTTGGCCCTCCAGCTGCTGTTGAACTACACATACCAGCATGCCTTGGTACAGTTTTGCTATATGGCCATGCTAACAGTTGCAGGGCATGCTAGTATGTGTAGTTCAGCTACAGCTGGAGGGCCGGAGGTCCCTCCCCCCCCCCCCCCCCCCGCACTGGCGCATATCTGGCATGATGTCGTTTTGAGGCAAATTAGAATGACATATCGGCCATATCACACAGTGGGGCAGATGTATTAACCTGGAGAAGGCATAAGGAAGTGATAAACCAGTGATATGTGCCAGGTGATACACGCACCAGCCAATCATCCCCAATATGTCAATTAACAGTTAGGAGCCGATTGGCTGGTGCCTTTATCACCTGGCACATATCACTGGTTTATCACTTCCTTATGCCTTCTCCAGGTTAATACATCTGCTCCACTGTGTGCTCAAATGCTCCTGAGCGTCATATATAACATCTTTTGGCTGGCCATGCTGCACGATCAATTAGTAGATATCGTGTAGTGTGCACGGACAAATCAGGAAATCAATCAATCCGATTTAGCCTCTGAAGACGTCAACTCTGCAAGTTAACTTCAAGATGGTTGTTCTAGTGTGTACAGGAGCAACGATAAGTCATGTATGACCAAACACAAAAATTGTTCCGTCGCTTGAAGGCTGGCACAGTATGCTCAATATTATTTCTTGCGGGATGAAGGGATATTACCCAGCCTTAAACGGTGTGCTTTAATCCATGGATAACTGAAACTAAAGCTGTGTACACACTAGAGCAGTGGTTCTCAAACTCGGTTCTCAGGAGCTAATTATTTCACTTGTGATCTGTGAGGAGACCTGCAAAACATGCACTGTGTGGGGTCCTGAGGACAGAGTTTGAGAACCTGTGCACTAGAGAAGAGGTTCTCAAACTCGGTCCTCGGGGGCCCACACAGTGCATGTTTTGCAGGTCTCCTCACAGAATCGCAAGTGAAATAATTAGCTCCACCTGTGGACCTTTTAAAATGTGTCAGTGAGTAATTACTACACCTGTGCACCTGCTGGGTTACCTGCAAAACATGCACTGTGTGGGCTCCCGAGGACCAAGTTTGAGAACCTCTGCACTAGAGTGATGTTAATGAAGGATGGAACGATCATTGTTCCGTCCTTCATTAGCACACATGTTGACGCTAGTGATATCATTAGGTGTTATGTGCTGCACTTCACACCTGACTACGTCACTAGCAACCGAGGCACCCACATATCGGTCATATACTGCCCGTTATGTGCAGTGTGAGCGATACAGTACGTTGGTCCGATCTGCCAGCTCAGATTACATATTGCTAAGTACCCATCTTGACACCCTATCCGTTTGATAGATAGACAGTGTCTAGTTAGACAGTCAATAGATAGACACCATATATTAGACAGACATTAGGTCGACAGGGTCAAAAGGTCGACAGGGTCAAAAGGTCAACATGGATACGGTCGACATGGTCAAAAGGTCGACATGAAAAAGATAGACAAATGTTTTTTTATGTAACATGTTTTTGGATTATTTCATACTTTCTCTATCCATGTCGGCATAGAGTTGGTTATAAACCTTGTGGCGAGCGCAGCGAGCCACCGTGCCCGAAGCGTGGCGAGCGAAGCCTTTCTACAATTGGGGGTCCCAGATGACAAAACCATCCACACAAACCACAAAAATGCAAAAAACATGATGTCTACCTTTTTCATGTCGACCATTTTCATGTCGACCTTTTGACCCTGTCGACATTTTAACTTGTCGACCCTTTGACCCTGTCGACCTGTTGACCCTGTCGACCTTTTGACCCTGTCGACCTAAAGTCCATCTAACATATGGTGTCTATCTATTGACTGTCTAACTAGACACTGTCTATCTATCATACCGGAACCTCTTGACACATGATACTATCATTGTTGCAGTATCTTCCTTCAAGGACAGGTGTATAATTTAATAAAGTATTATGGAGGTATGCCTTTAGAAATCAAGCAGCATCAAGACATTATTGCTAATATTTAAGGACTACTGAAATACTACTTAAACAAATATTTATTCTGTTTAGATTGACTGCACACAGACTACACAAGGATATTTTTCTACACAAATCAGTGGTGGATGCAGCGCTGACCATACATTACAGGGGAGAACCGCTTAGCGCATATAAACATACATGTTATGGTGTATGTAATATATGTTTTGGTTGGCTCCCCCAGGGATCGGCAGCGTTGTGTGCATCAGGCGCCATGTGGCACCCAGAACCCAGCATAAGTAATCACACGCTTTCTAAGCCCACCCCTGGGCCCCCATTGGCTAGTTTTACAGGAGAAGAAGTGTGATGCCTTATGCAGAGTACTGTATGGCATTTGATACACACAGTGCTGCCTATCCCCGGGGTAACCAGCCAGAGCATATATTACATACATCAGAACATGTATACTTATATGTGCTAAGCGGTTCCCCCCTGCTCTATATGGTCGGCTCTGCAGTTGCCGCTGACATTAAATAAACAGGCCGACATCCCAACAATACACACGGGGAAATTGTAATTTGATGGGAATTTAATGATATCCACTTTTCATTATCTACTAACAAACAGAAACTACAAGGATAGTGGTAGTGCATAGCCTTCATTTTAGTGCACACTACTGCATACACCAGTGCGGGAATATAATTTTTCTGGGTCTTACTACAAAAGGGTGAAAGAATATATCTGATTTAACACACTTCTGTCTGGCTTATTTTCCACAGAAATTTAGGGAGCATAATACATGAAAGGCTCTGCATAAACCCATTGTGTTTTGAGAACAAATCAACTCTAATGCCGCCTACACATGGTGCGATGCAGGTTAACAGCTGATATTGACTATATTGTGACCGGAGGCATGAACCTCTGATATAGTCAATATTGGCCCTGCCTGCACACTCTATTTTTCCTTGCGATGTCGATCCTGCGGGACTGTGCATCGGCATTGCAAGGTGTTGCCACACTGTGCAATACGCACTATGGTTTCTACCAATATGGACTGTGTAGTTCATATCGGTAGATATATCGCACCGTGTGTAGGCTCCATAAGGGGGGTATTTATTAAAGCTTGGAGAGAGATAAAAGTTGGGTTATACAATTTTGGACACCTAGTCCAGGCTGCTTACTTGCGCAGATTATTGGTGACTCTTTTCTGTTTTATGAAATTGTGTTGTCAGTTACAAAAGTAAATAAATAAGCTTAAAATAATTATAAAATTAACCCCATAAAAGGCATTATTTGTGTCCATATACAAGGACACAACTTTTTTTTTTTATTTAAATGTAACTGATGCAACATTTTCTTGGAATGCGCCACAGGCAATAACACTGCATACCAATAAAACCAACCTTTACTTTTGTTAAAACTCACATGTAATACAGCAGTACTGCCCTATCCCAACTCCCTAATCATGTTCTAAACTAGTGGTTCCCAAACTTTATTGAATCACAGCACCCTACAGTATCAAACGTTTTTTCACAGCACCCCTAGACCAAAAGTTTCTTATACACAGATCACATTGCCGGGTCACACCCAGGAACTGGATACAGGTCCTTTCCGAGTGTGACCCGGCATTGGACCTGTGCAGTGTAAACAGGGTGGATTCCCGACCCGGCAATATGTAGTGTCGGGTTGCCATCTGGGGGCGGAGCCAAAGGTGGCATCAGGGGCGATTGCATCATCTCGGCGCCCATACACTGTGAACGGGTACCAAGTCGCATTAACCCGGGTAACCCGTTCACACTGCGCCTGACCTGGTAATAACCATCCTTTATTCCCGGGGTTGAATTACCGGGTCAGGCAACCCGGGAATTCGGCAGTGACCCTTTCACACTGCACAGCGGCCCGCGTTGACCCAGCAAAATGCCGGGTCAATACCGGGTTATTTGTGTAGTGTGAACGGGGTATTATTGAGAAATTTAGAAAGAAATATTCAATTAAGTAAATTGTGTTTATAGGGCATCCTAAGGTTCAATTGTTTGGGGAGGGACAAGATTTGCTTCTGTTTGTCCACATATTTTATAATAGGCAAAACCAGTGTATATCTACACACACGAACATTTATAGATTTTTTTTCTACATACTATTGGTTGTTGTGTGCTTCATCAGGGGAGATGCTTTCTGTGGATATTTAATTCAAACTTAAGACCTGGTGTTAAGAAGAATAGTCTGTTTGCCGATAGTATCTTTTCAGTTTGTTAGACACTGTTAATGCATGAAATACCAATGACTCCACATGTGAAACATGATAGTGTTTGAAATGAGTGCTTGTTCAGGTACAGTAGTAGGAAATGGGTAAGTAAAGAGTATGCAACATCAATAAAAGCGGGAGGGCACGATATAATAAATGTAACCTATATTTGAGATTTTGACCAAACTGACCCAAAATCATAGCAATTTCACAAAAAGCGCAGTATTAGTCCCAAATACTGGCTGCAAATAAGGATACTAGCAGTAGCGGATCTTGCCACGGACAAGCAGGATTTTTGCCAGGACGCCGCTGTCCCGAGGGCGTTGCCGCCGTGGCAAGATACGCTACTGGTGCCAGTGCTGTGCGCGATGATGTCATCGCACGGCATTGTGGGAGCGGCCATAGACGCTAGAGGTCATAATTGACCTCTAGTGTCTATGCGGTGCTATGGTAGAGACATCATAATGTCTCTCCCATAGATCCGAGGAGCGGCGCCGGCGGTCGGAGACGGAGGGCAGCAGCGGTCGGGAAGCAGGAGCAGGGATGGTGAGTAAAGGAAACACTCACCTTGGGCGCAACAAGGTCTAGAACCGGCCCTGGTTATTAGTGGAGCTCACACTAACTCCTATTTACTGGTGGAAAATAAGAGGGAGGGGTCTTCTCAATAATCTGTTTGCAGTTCTGTAAATTATGAGGATCAATTACACACATTTTAAGACGCGAGTCAGAACACTTAAAGATCATTTGGGAGGAAAACATTTATGCAGATGCATTAAAATTTAGATCAGTAGCAATATTCATACAGAAGATGAAAAGAAGTGTACAGTATGTGGAAGATTATGATAGCAGTAAGCAATATATTGTGATTAGTAAGGAAAGGCCATAAACAGGTCACCTTGAAGGGGCAATGTGATCAATGGCTTTAATGAGATTGTGTAAGGATGGAAATTTTGGTTTTTGATATCTAGGAGGAAAAGGAGCCACTTCAACGATCAGCAAAGAGTAGCAACATGACCTAATCAAGTTGAGCTTATGACAAACTGGAAGTGATGGGTGTTCAACCAGAAGAGAACCAATTCACACTACTACTATCAAGTTATTACATAATAGGAGTGAATAAGTCGTGCTTGTCTCAAGCTAGTACAGTAGAAGCAGAAAATGGAGCGCCAAGGCTGAGTCTATTTAGGATGTACTGTATCAAGAGTTTAAACCTGAGTACAGTAGAGATACTTTTTTTCCTTATTACCCTTCGTCATACTGCAATGGATGCACAAATGCCATGTGCTTCCCTGTACACACTTCAACTATTCCTTCATCTCAAGCCTGTGACTTCTGTGAGGTTAATAAAGCAAAATTAAATATGTTAATATCCCAATTGGCAGCATTATCTTTACATAATCAGCCCATGATGCATGTCATTAAAGATCACAGAGCTGAGAGAGATGCAGTAGGGAAGCAGAACCTTGTCCACTTTGTCAAGGCAATCTAACCCATACAGCAAGCTAAATAGCTGCCATCTAGAACCTTGTTCTAGTGTGCAACAAAAGACTCAGAAGTAACAGATCATGTACACAGAGATAATGGCTGTCCCGCCCACAGCTACATAACAGCATAATTGTGAGCTATGATTGTTGGGTCAAGTACAGTACTAATGGGGATTTTAAGACATGTACTAAGCCTTGGAGACAAAGGGGGTAACTCAGAAGTGATCGCAGCAGCAAATCTGTTAGCAGTTGGGCAAAACCACGTGCACTGCAGGGGGGGGGGGGGGGGGGCAGATATAATATGTGCAGAGAGTTACATTTCGGTGGTTTATATTGTTTTTGTGCAGGGTAAATACTAGCTGCTTTATTTTTACACTGCAACTTAGATTTCAGTTTGAACACACCCCACCCAAATATAACTCTCTGCACATGTTATATCTGCTCCCCCTGCAGTGCACATGGTTTTGCCCAACTGCTAACAAATTTGCTGCTGCGATCAACTCTAAATTAGGCTCAAAGGGGGTAATTCTGAGGTGATCGCAGCAGGAACTTTGTTAGCACTTGGGCAAAACCATGTGCACTGCAGGTGTGGCAGATATAACATGTGCAGCGAGAGTTAGATTTGGTGGGTTATTTTGTTTCTGTGCAGGGTAAATACTGTCTGCTTTATTTTTACACTGCAATTTAGATTTCAGTTTGAACACACCACACCCAAATCTAACTCTCTCTGCACATGTTATATCTGCCCCACCTGCAGTGCACATGGTTTTGCCCAACTGCTAACAAATTTGCTGCTGCGATCAACTCAGAATTAGGCTCAAAGTGTAAGGGGATAAACTACCAATCAGCACCTGTCATTTTTCAAACACAGTCCGTAGCATGGTAGTTAGGTGTCAACTGGTTGATAACTTTATCTCCATCCACTTTCTCTCTCTCCAAGGCTTAGTACAGCGACACCTATATTCCATAGCAGACAACATATCAGAGCAAACCAGGTTCCATCACCCTGTACAAAATAAATGTTAATGTTGACTGAGCATGATCTTAAGGTGTGTACACACGGTGAGATCCTTGCTATGTTCGATTTTTACTTGCTATTTCCCTTGAACTCCCCGGAGCCCAGATAGCACAGATTTTGACTAACTTTTCTTGAGATATGAACTATGGGGTATATGCAATTGCGGTCGAATTCCCGAAATTGTCGAATTTTGGGAATTTTTCGCCCAAAAAAAAAAAATCGACAATGTAATTCAGTACTTTCCGACAAAAAAACGGACTTTCAAAATTCGACTTTTTGAAATTCGACTTTTGACAAATTCTACTTTTTTGCAATGATACACATGCTGCAATTCGACCAAAGTCTATTCAATGGAAGTTTGGAAATTCGACAACAGTGCTTTTAGACAGTAAATTCGTAATTTTCAATCCGCCACACTTTGGTGGATGAAACTAATAAAAAAAATTTAAAACATGTTTTTTTTGTGTTTTTTTTTCTTGGTAATATCATATCTATTTATATTAGAAGGGATTAGGTACTTGGTTTGTCTTTTTTGGAGGCACAAGTATTATTTATATATTTTTAAAAATAATAATATATATATATATATATATATATATATATATATATATATATATGTATATATATATTTTTATGGAATGGTAAAATCCCTGAAAAAAATGACGTGGGGTCCCCCCTCCAAAGCATAACCAGCCTCGGGCTCTTCGAGCTGGTCCTGGTTCTAAAAATGCGGGGACAAAATTGACAGGGGTTCCCCCGTATTTTTAAAACCAGCACCGGGCTCTGCGCCTGATGCTGGTGCAAAAAATACGGGGGACAAAAAGAGTAGAGGTCCCCCGTATTTTATACACCAGCATCGGGCTCCACTAGCTGGACAGATAATGCCACAGCCGGGGGTCACTTTTATACAATGCCTTGCGGCCGTGGCATTAAATATCCAACTAGTCACCCCTGACCGGGGTACCCTGGGGGAGTGGGGACCCCTTCAATCAAGGGGTCCCCCCCCCAGCCACCCAAGGGCCAGGGGTGAAGCCCGAGGCTGTCCCCCCCATCCAAGGGCTGCAGATGGGAGGCTGATAGCCTCGAGAAAAATGACAGAATATTGTTTTTTCCAATAGTACTACAAGTCCCAGCAAGCCTCCCCCGCAAGCTGGTACTTGGAGAACCACAAGTACCAGCATGCGGGAGAAAAACGGGCCCGCTGGTACCTGTAGTTCTACTGGGAAAAAAATACCCAAATAAAAACAGGAGACCGACTCCGTGAAAGTAAAACTTTATTTCATACGTCGACACACACATACATATACCCCTATGTGTGCTTACAATTTTGGCTTATGCGAGATTTTGGCTTATGTGAGATGTCATTGACATGTGAGATGAACTAGATAGTACACCGATCTAGCAAGGATTGACTTGCCTGCACAGTCTATCTTTTCTTGCGATGCCGACCTGGCGGGACCGCGCATCGGGATCGAATCGGGATCGCAAGGTGACTTTCACCTTGCGATCTGCACTAACTTTTCTTGCAATTTTTACTATATAGTCAAAATCGAAAGAAACATCTCACAGTGTGTACACACCCTTAGAGCTGGGTACACACTACACGTGTACCCAGTCGATATGTCAACATATCAGGTCCTGGGCACACATCAGAACAATCACTGCTCCATCCATTGGCATACACCAGGTTGCACGCGATATCACCCGGTTGGCCATGCAGCACGGCCGACCGGGCAACTTCTCATGCGACCACGAGCACTCGCATATCAGGCATGCACACTGAATGATATGTTGCTTCCAATTAAGCCAAAAACGACATGTCGAGCCGATATCGCTTCAGTGTGTACCCAGCTGCACGCAAAGCAGCTCTTTAAAATATTTTTGTTTTTTCCAGCTGTGGCGAGCCTGGAACTAGCGTGGGTTTCACCAACTACTGAAGGCAATGGGCATCAGTAAACTAAAGGGCCCTACACATTTGGTGATCCGCCGCTGAGCTGCCCGACGACTGATACGGCCGACGGGTGACGGGTGACCCGGCGGTGGGGGGGGGTGAAGTTGCTTCACTCCCCCCGTCACCTGGCTCCATAGAAGTGCAGGCAAATATGGATGAGATCGTCCAAACTAGCCTGCATGCACAGCAAACGGGGCACCAGCGATGAACGAGCGCGGGGCCGCGCATCGTTCATCACGGTTGCCTCCACAATGCACGATATGAACGTTATCTCGTTCCTTAATAAACGAGATCGTTCATATCTTGCAGTCAGATTGCCCAGTGTGTAGGGCCTATAACTCATTAAACTCAAAGCTGCAGGAACAAGCCCACTAATCAGCATAATTAATGCAACTTCAGACTCTTCATCTTTTTGTCCTTTAAGTGATTCAAAGGGTTAAACAATAATACCATGCAAGCTCTGCTTATCCGATACTAATATTATTGCAAAATAAATAAAGGCCAGCATGTAACATCACTGTATTATTATTAACCTTTCTTTATATGGCACCAAGATAATATGCAATGTTTTACAAGTAATGTTTAATCATTGACATCAGTCCCTGTCCCAGTGGAGCATATACTCTAAATCGGTGGTCTCCAACCTTAATTGGGGTGGGAGCTACTTTCGGAAAATAAAACCTTTGAAGGAGCTACCCCCTCCCCCCCAATGCGCGTGCGTTCCTGCAAAAGTGGGTGTGGCCTCACAACTACAATTAATGCCCCCCCCCGCGTAGTGCCAGATACACAAATAATGCCCATCAGCAGTGCCAGATATTCAAATAATGCCTCCCAGCAGTGCCAGATACACATATAATGCCCCCAGCAGTGCCAGATACACAAATAATGCCTCCCAGCAGTGTCAGTTACACATATAATGCCCCCCCGCCGCAGTGTCCGATACAGTGCCCCACACAGTGCTAACCCTTGCTGGCTTCTTCTACTGCCACCAATGCTGCTCCTCCTGGATGAGGGAAGGAAGTGGAGGAGAGCGCAGCGTGCGCCTCTACTGTGAAGTCCGGAGAGCGGCTGCAGTGAGGGTGACAGAGTCTCCGGCGGCGGACATTTAAATATGGTGCCGGTAAGTGAGCCAATCAAAACTCGCGGTCCGGAAGCTAATCAGGTGCCGCCACTGCCGGTCCACGAGCTCTGATTGGCTGACGGGGGGAGTGAAGAAACTTGGAGAGCGATAATGTGGAGAAGTTGCCAACCAATCGGCTTTTGTCATTTATCCAGTCTTTGAAATGGCAGATAGAAGTTGATATGGACAACTTGTCCACTTTATTTCTCCAAGGACTGATACATCTTACTCATTGTCTGTTGATGTAAAGATTTGAAATGTAAAGGTTTCCCAGGTGCCATATGGACAATGTCTGTGCCGTGATATGAGCATCTCTGTTTTTGTGAACACAATTACATTTAAAACCATCCCTCATATGGGGCAAACCTATGTATCCCTCACTTTGGGGCAATAAATAAGAATTTACTTACCGATAATTCTATTTCTCATAGTCCGTAGTGGATGCTGGGGACTCCGTAAGGACCATGGGGAATAGCGGCTCCGCAGGAGACTGGGCACATTTAAGAAAGCTTTAGGACTATCTGGTGTGCACTGGCTCCTCCCCCTATGACCCTCCTCCAAGCCTCAGTTAGGATACTGTGCCCGGACGAGCGTACACAATAAGGAAGGATTTTGAATCCCGGGTAAGACTCATACCAGCCACACCAATCACACCGTATAACCTGTGATCTGAACCCAGTTAACAGCATGATAACAGAGGAGCCTCTGAAAGATGGCTCACAACAATAATAACCCGATTTTTGTAACAATAACTATGTACAAGTATTGCAGACAATCCGCACTTGGGATGGGCGCCCAGCATCCACTACGGACTATGAGAAATAGAATTATCGGTAAGTAAATTCTTATTTTCTCTAACGTCCTAAGTGGATGCTGGGGACTCCGTAAGGACCATGGGGATTATACCAAAGCTCCCAAACGGGCGGGAGAGTGCGGATGACTCTGCAGCACCAAATGAGAGAACTCCAGGTCCTCCTCAGCCAGGATATCAATTTTGTAGAATTTTACAAACGTATTTGCTCCTGACCAAGTAGCTGCTCGGCAAAGTTGTAAAGCCGAGACCCCTCGGGCAGCCGCCCAAGATGAGCCCACCTTCCTTGTGGAGTGGGCATTTACAGATTTTTGGTTGTGGCAGGCCTGCCACAGAATGTGCAAGCTGAATTGTACTACAAATCCAACGAGCAATAGTCTGCTTAGAAGCAGGAGCACCCAGCTTGTTGGGTGCACACAGGATAAACAGCGAGTCAGATTTCCTGACTCCAGCCGTCCTGGAAACATATATTTTCAGGGCACTGACAACGTCTAGCAACTTGGAGGCCTCCAAGTCCCTAGTAGCCGCAGGCACCACCAATAGGTTGGTTCAGGTGAGACGCTGAAACCACCTTGGGGAGAAACTGAGGACGAGTCCTCAATTCCGCCCTGTCCGAATGGAAAATCAGATAAGGGCTTTTTCAGGATAAAGCCGCCAATTCTGACACGCGCCTGGCCCAGGCCAGGGCCAACAGCATGACCACTTTCCATGTGAGATATTTTAACTCCACAGATTTAAGTGGTTCAAACCAATGTGACTTTTGGAACCCAAAACTACATTGAGATCCCAAGTGCCACTGGAGGCACAAAAGGAGGCTGTATATGCATTACCCCTTTTACAAACGTCTGAATTTCAGGGACTGAAGCTAGTTCTTTTTGGAAGAAAATTGACAGGGCCGAAATTTGAACCTTAATGGACCCCAATTTCAGGCCCATAGACACTCCTGTTTGCAGGAAATGTAGGAATCGATTCAGTTGAATTTCCTCCGTCGGGCCTTACTGGCCTCGCACCACGCAACATATTTTCGCCAATTGCGGTGATAATGTTTTTGCGGTTACATCCTTCCTGGCTTTGATCAGGATAGGGATGACTTCATCCGGAATGCCTTTTTTCCTTCAGGATCCGGCGTTCAACCGCCATGCCGTCAAACGCAGCCGCGGTAAGTCTTGGAACAGACAGGGTCCTTGCTGGAGCAGGTCCCTTCTTAGAGGTAGAGGCCACGGATCCTCCATGAGCATCTCTTGAAGTTCCGGTTACCAAGTCCTTCTTGGCCAATCCGGAACCACGAATATAGTGCTTACTCCTCTCCATCTTATCAATCTCAGTACCTTGGGTATGAGAGGCAGAGGAGGGAACACATACCCTGACTGGTACACCCACGGTGTTACCAGAGCGTCTACAGCTTATTGCCTGAGGGTCCCTGGACCTGGCGCAATACCTGTCGAGTTTTTAATCATGTGGAAGACTTCTGGGTGAAGTCCCCACTCTCCCGGGTGGAGGTCGTGCTGAGGAAGTCTGCTTCCCAGTTGTCCACTCCCGGAATGAATACTGCTGACAGTGCTATCACATGATTTTCCGCCCAGCGAAGAATCCTTGCAGCTTCTGCCATTGCCCTCCTGCTTCTTGTGCCACCCTGTCTGTTTACGTGGGTGACTGCCGTGATGTTGTCCGACTGGATCAACACCGGCTGACCTTGAAGCAGAGGTCTTGCTAAGCTTAGAGCATTGTAAATGTCCCTTAGCTTCAGGATATTTATGTGAAGTGATGTCTCCAGGCTTGACCATAAGCCCTGGATATTCCTTCCCTGTGTGACTGCTCCCCAGCCTCGCAGGCTGGCATCCGTGGTCACCAGGACCCAGTCCTGAATGCCTAATCTGCGGCCCTCTAGAAGATGAGCACTCTGCAACCACCACAGGAGGGACACCCTTGTCCTTGGTGACAGGGTTATCCGCTGATGCATCTGAAGATGCGATCCGGACCATTTGTCCAGCAGGTCCCACTGGAAAGTTCTTGCGTGGAATCTGCCGAATGGGATTGCTTCGTAGGAAGCCACCATTTTACCCAGAACCCTTGTGCATTGATGCACTGAGACTTGGCTCGGTTTTAGGAGGTTCCTGACTAGCTCGGATAACTCCCTGGCTTTCTCCTCCGGGAGAAACACCTTTTTCTGGACTGTGTCCAGGATCATCCCTAGGAACAGAAGACACGTCGTCGGAACCAGGTGCGATTTTGGAATATTGAGAATCCAATCGTGCTGCCGCAACACTACCTGAGATAGTGCTACACCGACCTCCAACTGTTCCCTGGATTTTACCCTTATCAGGGAATTGTCCAAGGAAGGGATAACTAAAATTCACTTCCTTCGAAGGAATATCATCATTTCGGCCATTACCTTGGTAAAGACCCGGGGTGCCGTGTACCATCCATACGGCAGCGTCTGAACTGATAGTGACAGTTCTGTACCATAAACCTGAGGTACCCTTGGTGAGAAGGGTAAATTTTGACATGAAGGTAAGCATCCTTGATGTCCCGAGACATCATGTAGTCCCCTTCTTCCAGGTTCGCAATCACTGCTCTGAGTGACTCAATCTTGAATTTGAACCTCTGTACGTAAGTGTTCAAAGATTTTAGATTTAGAATCGGTCTCACCGAGCCGTCCGGCTTCGGTACCACAACAGTGTGGAATAATACCCCGTTCCCTGTTGCAGGAGGGGTATCTTGATTATCACCTGCTGGGAATACAGCTTGTGAATGGCTTCCAAAACTGTCTCCCTGTCAGAAGGAGACATCGGTAAAGCCGACTTTAGGAAACGGCAAGGGGGAGACGTCTCGAATTCTAATTTGTACCCCTGAGATATCACCTGAAGGATCCAGGGGTCTACTTGCGAGTGAGCCCACTGCGCGCTGAAATTCATTGAGACGGGCCCCCCACCGTGCCTGATTCTGCTTGTAAAGCCCCAGCGTATACTGAGGGCTTGGCAGAGGCGGGAGAGGGTTTCTGTTTCTGGGAACTGGCTGATTTCTGCAGCCTTTTTCCTCTCCCTCTGTCACGGGGCAGAAATGAGGAACCTTTTGCCCGCTTGTCCACGAAAAGACTGCGCCTGATAATACGGCGTCTTCTCATGTTGAGAGGCGACCTGGGGTACAAACGTGGAATTCCCAGCTGTTGCCGTGGCCACCAGGTCTGAAAGACCGACCCCAAATAACTCCTCCCTTAATAAAGCAATACTTCCAAATGGCGTTTGGAATACGCATCACCTGACCACTGACGTGTCCATAACCCTCTACTGGTAGAAATGGACAACGCGCTTAGACTTGATGCCAGTCGGCAAATATTTCGCTGTGCATCACGCATATATAAAAATGCATCTTTTAAATGCTCTATAGGCAAAAATATACTGTCCCTATCTAGGGTATCAATATTTTCAGTCAGGGAATCCGACCACGCCAACCCAGCACTGCACATCCAGGCTGAGGCGATTGCTGGTCGCAGTATAACACCAGTATGTGTGTAAATACCTTTTAGGATACCCTCCTGCTTTCTATCAGCAGGATCCTTAAGGGCGGCCATCTCAGGCGAAGGTAGAGCCCTTACAAGCGTGAGCGCTTTATCCCCCCAACGCACCCTAACCTCTGGCGGGAAAGGATATAATGCCAATAACATTTTAGAAATTATCCGTTGTTATCGGGGGAAACCCACGCATCATCACACACCTCATTTAATTTCTCAGATTCAGGAAAACTACAGGTAGTTTTTCCTCACCGAACATAATACCCCTTTTTTGGTGGTACTCGTATTATCAGAAATGTGTAAAACATTTTTCATTGCCTCAATCATGTAACGTGTGGCCCTACTGGAAGTCACATTCGTCTCTTCACCGTCGACACTGGAGTCAGTATCCGTGTCGGCGTCTATATCTGCCATCTGAGGTAACGGGCGCTTTAGAGCCCCTGACGGCCTATGAGACGTCTGGACAGGCACAAGCTGAGTAGCCGGCTGTCTCATGTCAACCACTGTCTTTTATACAGAGCTGACACTGTCACGTAATTCCTTCCAACAGTTCATCCACTCAGGTGTCGACCCCCTAGGGGGTGACATCACTATTACAGGCAATCTGTTCCGTCTCCACATCATTTTTCTCCTCATACATGTCGACACAAAAGTACCGACATACAGCACACACACAGGGAATGCTCTGATAGAGGACAGGACCCCACTAGCCCTTTGGGGAGACAGAGGGAGAGTTTGCCAGCACACACCAGAGCGCTATATATATATACAGGGATAACCTTATATAAGTGTTTTTCCCCTTATAGCTGCTGTATAGTTAATACTGCGCCTAATTAGTGCCCCCCCCCCTCTTTTTTTTTTAACCCTTTCTGTAGTGTAGTGACTGCAGGGGATAGACAGGGAGCTTCCCTCCAACGGAGCTGTGAGGGAAAATGGCGCCAGTGTGCTGAGGATATAGGCTCCGCCCCTTTTTCGCGGACTTATCTCCTGCTTTTTTATGGATTCTGGCAGGGGTTAAATGCATCCATATAGCCCAGGAGCTATATGTGATGCATTTTTTTGCCATCCAAGGTGTTTTTATTGCGTCTCAGGGCGCCCCCCCCCCCAGCGCCCTGCACCCTCAGTGACCGAAGTGTGAAGTGTGCTGAGAGCAATGGCGCACAGCTGCAGTGCTGTGCGCTACCTTGTTGAAGACAGGACGTCTTCTGCCGCCGATTTTCCGGACCTCTTCTGCCTTCTGGCTCTGTAAGGGGGCCGGCGGCGCGTCTCTGGGACCCATCCAAGCTGGGCCTGTGATCGTCCCTCTGGAGCTAATGTCCAGTAGCCTAAGAAGCCCAATCCACTCTGCACGCAGGTGAGTTCGCTTCTTCTCCCCTTAGTCCCTCGATGCAGTGAGCCTGTTGCCAGCAGGTCTCACTGAAAATAAAAAACCTAATCTAAAACTTTCACTAAGAAGCTCAGGAGAGCCCCTAGTGTGCACCCTTCTCGTTCGGGCACAGAGATCTAACTGAGGCTTGGAGGAGGGTCATAGGGGGAGGAGCCAGTGCACACCAGATAGTCCTAAAGCTTTCTTTAGATGTGCCCAGTCTCCTGCGGAGCCGCTATTCCCCATGGTCCTTACGGAGTCCCCAGCATCCACTTAGGACGTTAGAGAAACAATGATATACATTTTTTTTGTAAAGGGAGATGCACTATACGAGTTCTCTCAGATGCAGAGAATGAGTTTTAGTTCCACTTTTAGTCAAAACAAGTAACTTAAAATAAATATATCTTTTAGGGGGTATTTATCAAAGCTTGGAGAGAGATTAAATTGTGAGAGATAAAGTACTAGCCAATTAGCTTCTACCTTACATTTACAGGCTGTGTTTGAAGAATTACAGTTAGGAGCTGATTAGTTGTACTTTATCTCAATATGTTATCTCTCTCCAAGCTTTGATAAAAACTCTCCTCAGAATTGTATGAATATAATATAAATTCCCTGGGATACCTGGTCATGTACATTATGGTAAACAATGGTAGAAAATTAATATACAGATGTAGCCATGCTCATCTATCCTCCGTGTTGCATGTAGTGTGAAAAACTTGTCGTGTGGTGTATTAAGTCATAGTGCAATTAATTAAGTCTCCGTCAAGTGCAATACAGGTGTTCGTCCACCAGGTTTCGCTTTTGAAAACCACCATTGCGCATGTGTGAAGTTTCCATTGTCAAGTCAAACGATGCATGTAGTTTAAGAACTACTTTTTTAGATGATCTCTACATGAAGTAGAAATTTGAACACAGAAACAGATTGGCTCAGCATCTCCAACCAACACAAAGAAAAGCACAGTTTAGAGTTCTACACAGCTCTCTAAAAGAAAAAAATAAGATTTTACTTACCGATAAATCTATTTCTCGGAGTCCGTAGTGGATGCTGGGGTTCCTGAAAGGACCATGGGGAATAGCGGCTCCGCAGGAGACAGGGCACAAAAAGTAAAGCTTTTCCAGATCAGGTGGTGTGCACTGGCTCCTCCCCCTATGACCCTCCTCCAGACTCCAGTTAGGTACTGTGCCCGGACGAGCGTACACAATAAGGGAGGATTATGAATCCCGGGTAAGACTCATACCAGCCACACCAATCACACCGTACAACTTGTGATCTAAACCCAGTTAACAGTATGATAACAGCGGAGCCTCTGAAAGATGGCTTCCTTCAACAATAACCCGAATTAGTTAACAATAACTATGTACAATTATTGCAGATAATCCGCACTTGGGATGGGCGCCCAGCATCCACTACGGACTCCGAGAAATAGATTTATCGGTAAGTAAAATCTTATTTTCTCTATCGTCCTAGTGGATGCTGGGGTTCCTGAAAGGACCATGGGGATTATACCAAAGCTCCCAAACGGGCGGGAGAGTGCGGATGACTCTGCAGCACCGAATGAGAGAACTCCAGGTCCTCCTTAGCCAGAGTATCAAATTTGTAAAATTTTACAAACGTGTTCTCCCCTGACCACGTAGCTGCTCGGCAAAGTTGTAATGCCGAGACCCCTCGGGCAGCCGCCCAAGATGAGCCCACCTTCCTTGTGGAGTGGGCCTTTACAGATTTAGGCTGTGGCAGGCCTGCCACAGAATGTGCAAGTTGGATTGTGCTACAGATCCAACGAGCAATCGTCTGCTTAGACGCAGGAGCACCCATCTTGTTGGGTGCATACACTATAAACAACGAGTCAGATTTTCTGACTCCAGCTGTCCTTGCAATATATATTTTTAATGCTCTGACAACGTCCAGTAACTTGGAGTCCTCCAAGTCACTTGTAGCCGCAGGCACTACAATAGGCTGGTTCAGATGAAATGCTGACACCACCTTAGGGAGAAAATGCGGACGAGTCCGCAGTTCTGCCCTGTCCGAATGGAAAATCAGATATGGGCTTTTGTAAGATAAAGCTGCCAGTTCTGACACTCTCCTGGCCGAAGCCAGGGCTAGAAGCATGGTCACTTTCCATGTGAGATATTTCAAATCCACCTTCTTTAGTGGTTCAAACCAATGAGATTTTAGAAAGTCCAAAACCACATTGAGATCCCACGGTGCCACTGGAGGCACCACAGGAGGCTGTATATGTAGCACTCCCTTAACAAAGGTCTGGACTTCAGGGACTGAAGCCAATTCTTTTTGAAAGAAAATCGACAGGGCCGAAATTTGAACCTTAATAGATCCCAATTTGAGACCCATAGACAATCCTGATTGCAGGAAATGTAGGAATCGACCCAGTTGAAATTCCTCCGTCGGAGCACTCCGATCTTCGCACCACGCAACATATTTTCGCCAAATTCGGTGATAATGTTGCACGGTTACTTCCTTCCTTGCTTTAATCAAAGTAGGAATGACTTCTTCCGGCATGCCTTTTTCCTTTAGGATCCGGCGTTCAACCGCCATGCCGTCAAACGCAGCCGCGGTAAGTCTTGAAACAGACAGGGACCCTGCTGAAGCAAGTCCCTCCTTAGAGGTAGAGGCCACGGATCTTCCGTGATCATCTCTTGAAGTTCCGGGTACCAAGTCCTTCTTGGCCAATCCGGAACCACTAGTATCGTCCTTACGCCTCTTTGCCGTATAATTCTCAATACTTTTGGTATGAGAGGCAGAGGAGGAAACACATACACCGACTGGTACACCCAAGGCGTTACCAGCGCGTCCACAGCTATTGCCTGCGGATCTCTTGACCTGGCGCAATACCTGTCCAGTTTTTTGTTGAGGCGAGACGCCATCATGTCCACCATTGGTCTTTCCCAACGGGTTACCAGCAAGTGGAAGACTTCTGGATGAAGTCCCCACTCTCCCGGGTGAAGATCGTGTCTGCTGAGGAAGTCTGCTTCCCAGTTGTCCACTCCCGGGATGAACACTGCTGACAGTGCTATCACATGATTCTCTGCCCAGCGAAGAATCCTTGCAGCTTCTGCCATTGCACTCCTGCTTCTTGTGCCGCCCTGTCTGTTCACATGGGCGACTGCCGTGATGTTGTCCGACTGGATCAACACCGGTTTTCCCTGAAGCAGAGGTTCTGCCTGGCTTAGAGCATTGTATATTGCTCTTAGTTCCAGAATGTTTATGTGAAGAGACGTTTCCAGGCTCGTCCATACTCCCTGGAAGTTTCTTCCTTGTGTGACTGCTCCCCAGCCTCTCAGGCTGGCGTCCGTGGTCACCAGGATCCAATCCTGTATGCCGAATCTGCGGCCCTCCAATAGATGAGCACTCTGCAACCACCACAGAAGAGACACCCTTGTCCTTGGAGACAGGGTTATCCGCAGGTGCATCTGAAGATGCGACCCTGACCATTTGTCCAACAGATCCCTTTGGAAAATTCTTGCGTGGAATCTGCCGAATGGAATTGCTTCGTAAGAAGCCACCATTTTTCCCAGGACTCTTGTGCATTGATGTACAGACACCTTTCCTGGTTTTAGGAGGTTCCTGACAAGCTCGGATAACTCCTTGGCTTTTTCCTCCGGGAGAAAAACCTTTTTCTGAACCGTGTCCAGAATCATCCCTAGGAACAGCAGACGAGTTGTCGGCATTAACTGGGATTTTGGAATATTCAGAATCCACCCGTGCTGTTTTAGCACTTCTTGCGACAGTGCTAATCCCATCTCTAGCTGTTCTCTGGACCTTGCCCTTATTAGGAGATCGTCCAAGTATGGGATAATTAATATGCCTTTTCTTCGAAGAAGAATCATCATCTCGGCCATTACCTTTGTAAAGACCCGAGGTGCCGTGGACAATCCGAACGGCAGCGTCTGAAACTGATAGTGACAGTTTTGTACAACGAACCTGAGGTACCCCTGGTGTGAGGGGTAAATTGGAACGTGGAGATACGCATCCTTGATGTCCAAGGATACCATAAAGTCCCCCTCTTCCAGGTTCGCTATCACTGCTCTGAGTGACTCCATCTTGAACTTGAACTTCTTTATGTACAGGTTCAAGGACTTCAGATTTAGAATAGGCCTTACCGAGCCATCCGGCTTCGGTACCACAAAAAGAGTGGAATAATACCCCTTCCCTTGTTGTAGAAGAGGTACCTTGACTATCACCTGCTGAGAGTACAGCTTGTGAATGGCTTCCAAAACCGTCTCCCTTTCGGAGGGGGACGTTGGTAAAGCAGACTTCAGGAAACGGCGAGGTGGATCTGTCTCTAATTCCAACCTGTACCCCTGAGATATTATCTGCAGGATCCAGGGATCTACCTGCGAGTGAGCCCACTGCGCGCTGTCCCCGAGTCCGCTTGAGAAGCCCCAGCGTCATGCTGAGGCTTTTGTAGAAGCCGGGGAAGGCTTCTGTTCCTGGGAAGGAGCTGCCCGTTGCTGTCTCTTCCCTCGACCTCTGCCTCGTGGCAGATATGAATAGCCCTTTGCTCTCTTATTTTTAAAGGAACGAAAGGGCTGCGGTTGAAAAGTCGGTGCCTTTTCTGTTGGGGAGTGACTTGAGGTAGAAAGGTGGATTTCCCGGCTGTAGCCGTGGCCACCAAATCTGATAGACCGACTCCAAATAACTCCTCCCCTTTATACGGCAAAACTTCCATATGTCGTTTTGAATCCGCATCGCCTGTCCACTGTCGCGTCCATAAAGCTCTTCTGGCCGAAATGGACATAGCACTTACCCGTGATGCCAGTGTGCAGATATCCCTCTGTGCATCACGCATATAAAGAAATGCATCCTTTATTTGTTCTAACGACAGTAAAATATTGTCCCTGTCCAGGGTATCAATATTTTCAATCAGGGACTCTGACCAAACTACCCCAGCACTGCACATCCAGGCAGTCGCTATAGCTGGTCGTAGTATAACACCTGCATGTGTGTATATACTTTTTTGGATATTTTCCATCCTCCTATCTGATGGATCTTTAAGTGCGGCCGTCTCAGGAGAGGGTAACGCCACTTGTTTAGATAAGCGTGTTAGCGCCTTGTCCACCCTAGGAGGTGTTTCCCAGCGCTCCCTAACCTCTGGCGGGAAAGGGTATAATGCCAATAATTTCTTTGAAATTATCAGCTTTTTATCAGGGGCAACCCACGCTTCATTACACACGTCATTTAATTCTTCTGATTCAGGAAAAACTATAGGTAGTTTTTTCACACCCCACATAATACCCTGTTTAGTGGTACCTGTAGTATCAGCTAAATGTAACGCCTCCTTCATTGCCAAAATCATATAACGTGTGGCCCTACTGGAAAATACGGTTGATTCGTCACCGTCACCACTGGAGTCAGTGCCTGTGTCTGGGTCTGTGTCGACCGACTGAGGCAAAGGGCGTTTCACAGCCCCTGACGGTGTTTGAGTCGCCTGGACAGGCACTAATTGATTGTCCGGCCGTCTCATGTCGTCAAACGACTGCTTTAGCGTGTTGACACTATCCCGTAGTTCCATAAATAAAGGCATCCATTCTGGTGTCGACTCCCTAGGGGGTGACATCCTCATATTTGGCAATTGCTCCGCCTCCACACCAATATCGTCCTCATACATGTCGACACACACGTACCGACACACAGCAGACACACAGGGAATGCTCCTAACGAAGACAGGACCCACTAGCCCTTTGGGGAGACAGAGGGAGAGTTTGCCAGCACACACCAAAAGCGCTATATATAACAGGGATAGCCTTATAATAAGTGCTCCCTTATAGCTGCTTTATATATATCAAAATATCGCCATAAATTTGCCCCCCCTCTCTGTTTTACCCTGTTTCTGTAGTGCAGTGCAGGGGAGAGACCTGGGAGCCGTCCTGACCAGCGGAGCTGTGAGAGGAAATGGCGCCGTGTGCTGAGGAGATAGGCCCCGCCCCTTTTCCGGCGGGCTCGTCTCCCGCTATTTAGTGAATCCAGGCAGGGGTTAAATATCTCCATATAGCCTCTGGGGGCTATATGTGAGGTATTTTTAGCCTTTATATAGGTTACATTTGCCTCCCAGGGCGCCCCCCCCCAGCGCCCTGCACCCTCAGTGACTGCGTGTGAAGTGTGCTGAGAGGAAAATGGCGCACAGCTGCAGTGCTGTGCGCTACCTTTAGAAGACTGCAGGAGTCTTCAGCCGCCGATTCTGGACCTCTTCTGACTTCAGCATCTGCAAGGGGGCCGGTGGCGCGGCTCCGGTGACCATCCAGGCTGTACCTGTGATCGTCCCTCTGGAGCTGATGTCCAGTAGCCAAGAAGCCAATCCATCCTGCACGCAGGTGAGTTCACTTCTTCTCCCCTCAGTCCCTCGTTGCAGTGATCCTGTTGCCAGCAGGACTCACTGTAAAATAAAAAACCTAAGCTAAACTTTTTCTAAGCAGCTCTTTAGGAGAGCCACCTAGATTGCACCCTTCTCGGCCGGGCACAATAATCTAACTGGAGTCTGGAGGAGGGTCATAGGGGGAGGAGCCAGTGCACACCACCTGATCTGGAAAAGCTTTACTTTTTGTGCCCTGTCTCCTGCGGAGCCGCTATTCCCCATGGTCCTTTCAGGAACCCCAGCATCCACTAGGACGATAGAGAAAAATCATTACAATCAGCAATACAGTTGGGACACACAGCACTAAAAAAAACCACTATGTCACTGCACGTGTCAGTCACCTATCTCCATAGCTCTCTTGACATAGTGGTACAGGTTGAGTATCCCTTATCCAAAATCCCACATTTTTAGGTCCCCTAAGGAGATAATGACATATCTGTATATATTATATTATATATCTATATTATATATCGATATATATACACATAATACATAATATATATGTCATTTTGTCAGTAGGGGACCCAAAAATGTGGGATTTTTAATTTTGGATAAGGGATACTCAACCTGTATCACCAATGGTTATCATGCCCATGAGCTAGGGTTCGATTCCCGTAAAGGAGTTTTTTTTCTAATTTTCCCACAACATGTTCTGTCCTACTTTGTAGTCGCATACATGCACACAGAAATACAGTCAAAATTAGAAAAAAAATCTGTAGGCGCAGCTTACACAAATAAAGTGTGACTTTTCAAATTACGAGAGCATTCTCTTTATGAGACTGAGTTTACTGTACGTCTTTCCGGGCATCCCCATTACTTTAATAGGTAGCCTCCCCCACCTCCAATCCCACCCCTGTGAAGGGCCCTACACACTGGCCGATTTTTTGAAAGATATGAACGATCTCGTTCATAAATGAACGAGAACTCGTTCATATCTTTCAGTGTGGAGACTCCTGCGATGAACGATGCGCGGCCCCGCGCTCGTTCATCGCTGGTCTCCCGTCGGCTGTGCATGCAGGCCAATATAGACGATCCCGTCCATATTTGCCTGCACTTCAATGCAGCCGCGTGACGGGGGGAGTGAAGAAACTTCACTCCCCCCGTCACTGCCCCCCCGCCGCCAGGTCGCTCAAAAGGAGAAATTTCAGCTAGGTCGATTTCTGCACTTACTACAGTCAGAGGTGACTATGGGCCTAAAATTGGGTTCCATTACGGTCCAGATTTCGGCTCTATCAATTTTCTTCCAAAATAGAACTGGCTTCACTGCCTGAAGTTCAGACTTTTGTTAAGGGAGTGCTGCATATTCAGCCCCCGTTTGTGCCTCAAGCGGCACCGTGGGATCTCAACGTGGTGTTGGATTTCCTGAAGTCGCATTGGGTTGAGCCACTTAAATCCGTGGAGCTACAATACCTCACGTGGAAAGTGGTCATGCTGTGGGCCTTGGCGTCGGCCAGGCGTGTATCAGAATTGGCGGCTTTTTCATACAAAAGCCCTTATCTGTATTTTATATGGATAAGGCGGAATTGAGGACTCGTTCCCAATTCCTTCCTAAGGTGGTATCAGTTTTTCATGTGAACCAACCTATTGTGGTGCCTGTGGCTACTTGGGACTTGGAGGATTCCAAGTTACTGGACGTAGTCAAGGCGCTGAGAAGTATATGTTTCCAGGACGGCTGGAGTCAGGAAAACTGACTCGCTATTTATCCTGTATGCACCCAACAAACTGGGTGCTCCTGCTTCTAAGCAGACTATTGCTCGCTGGATCTGTAGCACGATTCAACTTGCACATGCTGCGGCTGGACTGCCGCACCCTAAATCTGTAAAAGCCCATTCCACAATGAAAGTGGGCTCTTCTTGGGCGGCTGCCCGAGGGGTCTCGGCTTTACAACTTTGCCGAGCTGTTACTTGGTCGGGTTCAAACATTTTTGCAAGAGTCTACAAGTTTGATACCCTGGCTGAGGAGGACCTAGAGTTTGCTCATTCGGTGCTGCAGAGTCATCCGCACTCTCCCGCCCGTTTGGGAGCTTTGGTATAATCCCCATGGTCCTTACGGAGTCCCAGCATCCACTTAGGACGTCAGAGAAAATAAGATTTTACTCACCGGTAAATCTATTTCTCATAGTCCGTAGTGGATGCTGGGCGCCCATCCCAAGTGCGGATTGTCTGCAATACTTGTTTATAGTTATTGCTTAACTAAAGGGTTATTGTTGAGCCATCTGTTGAGAGGCTCAGTTATATTTCATACTGTTAACTGCGTATAGTGTCACGAGTTATACGGTGTGATTGGTGTGGCTGGTATGAGTCTTACCCGGGATTCAAAATCCTTCCTTATTGTGTCAGCTCTTCCGGGCACAGTATCCTAACTGAGGTCTGGAGGAGGGTCATAGTGGGAGGAGCCAGTGCACACCAGGTAGTCCTAAAGCTTTCTTTAGTTGTGCCCAGTCTCCTGCGGAGCCGCTATTCCCCATGGTCCTTACGGAGTCCCAGCATCCACTTAGGACGTCAGAGAAACACTAGCAAAGAATTTTGTTAGCAGGTACATCCAGTCTCACACTGAATATAGGCATGATGCATATCATTTTAATCAGTAGAAGCTGCTTGTGTGTCCTATTTGCATAGCGATGCATATAAGATGCATTTACGGTAAGAAAAGATGCCCGACATTAGCAGAGCTGACCGGCAAATGATGGCCTGCTAACGCCAGCCATCTCTCAATCTCTAGGTGCATGCACAATGCTTTAGTGGACTAGAACGCCTGTATGATGTAGCAACGATGAGCATGGCTACACTTTGGCAAACGCACAGGATTGAATAATTTCTTAATTCTAATAGTTAAGTCATGGCCTTATAGTATAGACACAAGTCCATTTTTCAGACAACACAAAAAACTGCACTAATGACCACATCAATTGCAAACTGAATTTTTAAATAAATACTTCTTCGAGGGAGGTTATAAACAAAAACTTTTTTACATGTAATAAAGAAAAACAAAAAGAAGAAGGACTGAAAAGAACCACTTTTTTATTAATACACGAGTTTATGATGCAAAAACAGGTAGGGCACAAAATGATGAAAAAAATGCAGATTTTTTTTAAAAGTGCAAAACAGTAATATAATTTAACACAATGTAATTAAAAGGTAAAAATCAAGGATCACGAGTAATAGAATGCAGCTCAATTCAAGAAATTCACCAGCTACTAAAATACGCTCATCTGTTTTCCATCTATTTTGGGGGGAATTGAAATATCCACGGGATTCAGGACTTCCCATCCGGATTTAGCGCCAGGGTTAAGTTCGCAAAGCTATTTAAATATTTCCCGTGGTCAGGCACAGCTCTGGGTTAAGTAACTGAGCCAGAGGTTCCCAAACGCGGTCCTCAAGGAACCCCAACGGTCCTGGTTTTATATGTATCCATGCTTGGCCACAGGTGACTCAGTTAGCACCTTAGTCAATTTGATTTAACAATCCGTGCTGAGCCATGGATATACCTAAAACCTGGATTGTTGGGGTGCCTTGAGGACCGACTTTGGGAAACTCTGAACTGAGCTATGCAGTTACCACTCCTGATTAGCCAGTGACTAACCCGGAAACACTAGTTAATGCAGATTTCTGTTTGCACCTAAGCAGTAATTGAATAGCTCCAGGCATATCGCTACGTGAATTCCCCCTTTTTAGTCCTGGATCTAGAATGTTTAAAAGTTTGCAGGTTTTAACTAAAGGGGTAAGAAAATAGGAGATTGTAGTAGATATGGAACATGCAGTCCAAATGTACTGGAGCTCAGACTGACTTCTGAAGAAAGTACTGTGACTGTACTAAAATGCATCAAAGCAAGTTCAAACCATATTTTTATCATCTGAAACACCGCAAAAAACAACCTGCTTCTGAATGGACTTCAATTACTGTCTGTACCTGAGTTATTGTGCACACACTGGCATTGGGAAAGCATATTTGAAATCTTCACTTTACTTCAACTATACTACTGCTTCCCGGCTAACCATCTACGGGACTTTCATCAGGGAACAGCTGATGATCACCAATACAACTGGTTCATATCTATAACAAGCTCCATTTCGTTACCCATTAATTATAACCTGCAAACTGTTCCACATTCTGGGCCTGATAGTGAGATACAGTACACGCAAGTCTGTATGCAGTAGCAAACTGTGTGCCCTCTAGCGAACTGGCCCATCTATGCGTGTCTCTAGGCGATTTTGACTCTGACAATTTTCAACTGTATATCTATGTAAATTCAGAGGAGAACAGGATGGTGACTGGGGGACTACACGAATGAGAATAGCCCGCTGCAATATTATAGGTGAGCAGCTAGAGTTGTGTCCTATTCAAAGTCCTGCGTACAGCATGCTGAGGGGTGCCTATTTTAGACTGATCCTTTGCACCCAGTATGGGGTTAAGTGCGAATGCTGATGGTTGCTCTCGTGCACAGAAGTGGACTGGTGAGATGCCTACCCAAGAAGGCATGCATATAGTCACATTAGCATTCCATTTTGATGTCCATCCAAGGCTACATGTGGCACCAATCGGACCTGCATGCGACTCAGAACCAGGCCATCCGTATGCAGGACTAAGAGAGAGGTCTATATTGCATTAGAGGTGTGTGTTCTTTAGTAGTTGGTAAACTGCTTAAGAATGGTACATGCACAAGTGACAGGCAATTTCTTCCTTTACATTGCGTTTCTGTTAAATTTCTTTCTTACGGAGGACGGTGCAAATAAAAAAACTGAAGCACAGTACAGCAGTGTTGATATGGCAATACACAATAAAGTATACAAAAAAAGTAAACCGCAAAGTATAAAACATGTCACATAGGTCCGGGATATGTTCGTTAGGTCGACACAGCTTAGGTAGACCACTGAAGGTCGACATGGTCATTAGGTCGACATGCATTAGGTCGACATGTACTAGGTCAACAGGTCAAAAGGTCAACATGAGTTTTTCACATTTTTGGGACTTTTTCATACTTGACGATCCACGTGGACTACAATTGGGAAAGGTAACCTGTGCAGAGTGCAGCAGTAGTGGAGCAGGGCACCTTGACCGAAGGTTCGCTCACCATGCGAGGGGACACGGTGCACTAACTGGGGCTCCCCGTCACTTTACGAAGAAAACACCACCAAAAACAGTCCAAAAACTGATGTCGACTTTTTGACCTGTCGACCTATTGCTCTCCTTTAGAATGTAAGTTCTCATGAGCAGTGCCCTCTTCCTTCATGTGCCTTTCCTTCTGTTACTTAAACCACCTTCTACTCCGTTTGACAGCACCAAATCCCACTGTTAACTTGCACCCTGATACTTATTTCCGTGTCATCTGCTGATGCAGTGTGGTTATGTACCCTATCCTTGTCCTACAGTATATTGTCTTCAACTGTAAAGGTGGGTACACACTGGGCGATATCGCACAGTGTTTCACATCCCGGCCCGCCGACAGAGCATACACACTATGTGATATCGTTAACAATATTGCACAGTGACGACATGCTGCGGCCGGTCCATGCACGCAGCTTTGAGCGATAAGTCCAAATTGAGCTGCATGCACAGCAAGGGTTGTTAACGACCCCCAGGAACACGCATCGGTTGTCGCTTGCAGTACACACAGAACAGTCAGAACAAAATGTAAATTGCTCATACCAATTAGAAAATACAATTCAGGTGTGTGAAAGGGAGGGGGTAGTCTAAGATAGAAATACATTGGGGATTAACACCCGGTGTCCCCCAGCACATCAAGCTGTACCTGTACTAAGACATTAAAGACTATACATATATTGAATAAAAATCCAGAGGTCTTAGTTACATACATTTCCAAATATATGATAAAGCCACCAGGCCCCGACAAGGTTCCTCTGATGCTGGTGGTCCCTAACTCTAGGGCAGGGGTGGAGAACCCCACAAACAACCAAAGGCCAGCTACCCCAGTTTCTGGGGCTCTGTACCCCAGGCCCAGACCTAGGGACCACCAGCAACAGAGGAGCCTTGATGTGTGCTGGTGGCTTATCATATATTTGCAAACGTGTGTAACGAAGACCTCTGGATATGGAGATATATATATATATATATATATATATATATTAGGGTGCATCAAACGCCCCATGAATTTTTAAAAGTAAGAAAAATGATTTGTCCCCATGCTACATTTTTCTGAATTGTTAAGGATATATTGCATACCAATTTTGAAGAATCTGAGATGATATTTATGTGGCCCACCATGCCCCTGAAGATTAAAGATTTCTATTAATTAGTTTCTGGTATCAATATATAGATTTGGTTTAATAAAAACTACAGAACACTGTATGGAAAAACTTGCACTTCACCTTGGTCTGAAGTAATTGTAATAAGATAATTGTATTAAAAAAAAAAAATAGGCTACCATAATTATGTCCACAAAACACTGGTGTTAGGATATTTAAAATGGATTGGAAAGAGAACTGATAGCATGATTATATTTAAGAGATCAATTATTTATAATTAGGATAATTATCTCATTACTGTAGGTAAACATTAAAATCATAATTGTGTCCAGCGAGACAACTGAACATCGCATGATTATCTCAAAACTTGTGATATCATCAAGATTACAGTATAAAAAAAAAAAAAAAATATCCACACACTATGGATGTATGTATTTTATTTTTATTTTAGTTTTTTTCACTATTCAAAGTTGCCTGCAGTATAAACCAATAGGTGGAAGGCCACCATATTTAGTAATTATGTATGTTTTTCAAGGCATGGAGAGAAGATTTACATGGGGGGAAAAAAAGGTTCTAAAAATATAGTACTGTACAAAGCTAAATGCATGATAAAGTAACAAGAAATTTTAGAAAAACCTAAATAAATTTCACATTTTTATTTTTGCTCTTAATAAAAACAGAAGAAACTGCAATTTCCTGAAATTTGAATAAAATAAAAATAAAAATTGTGCACTGCTCTTGAAAGCATAAAGTGAACAGTTTGACTGGAATAGGGGAAATCAGTAAGTACAGTGTCTTATTTTTTTTATACTAAGCTTTCTCCCAAGTTAGCGTCCTGCAGACAGCACAAGCTACTGTAGTAGAGTACAGTACAGTACAGTACATCAACTCAATAACCGCAAAAAAGCTGCTCAATGGTCCTTTTAAACCTCTTCACTGCTGAGGGTTTTCCCATTCATGTGCGAGGTCATTTGGTCACATTCCAACATCAAAGATTTTTTTTGTGTGGTACCCGCACAACCTTGTTGTTTTGTTTTTTTAAGGACTTTGGATTTTCAGAAAGTACAAAAAATCATTTTTACTCACTCTTGAAAACAAGAGAGTACTGTATCCCTGGCACTGAGAAGGGTACTTTACAGATCAGACCTTCTATGTGACACTTATGCTATGTAAATAAAACTAGCCCCTTACTCTCTATAAGTGGGAGACAAGCAATGTAGGAGCAATATTCAATTGTTATATTGCACTCGATATCCCTTCTAAAGTGATGAAAGATCGCAGGGCGATATTCAATTGATCTTTTATATCGCTCTGAACATGGCCATATAGGTAAGAATAGGGAAAACCAATGAAAGCTCCAATTTAGACTAAAGGAGGTCTCCATGCACTTCAGGTGATATTGATAAAAGATTTCCTAGTATTTTGTAAACTGCAAGATGACCTAGATGTTGGTTCCAAAAAGTAAAGGCCACCATACAGTACATCAGCAACCAATTGGGGCATATGGCGTATTGCAGATGATTGTGTAAATAAATCTGCAATGTATAGGGTTCACAAATCGCAGATTCCAACCAAAAATCATTTGCGATTGTTAAATCAGGATTTTCAACATGTTGGATTTCACTGATCAACTGGTGTTGATTTTCAGAACGTTTCTACTAAACCGATTAGCTTTTCGAGATTCAAGTTTGGCAGATCTGTATTTGCTGAAAATGATTTGCAAATCAGTGAAAAATATCTGTTATGTATGGGCGCAGATTGGTGGATTGGGGAATCTCTAAATTTGGAGGGGAAAATAAATAAATAAATCACAGAATCTGTGAATTGCTTTTTTCATGATTGCTGATGTATGGGGGCCTTAAGATGTAAGCGTGCCTGTTTTGATCATCCACTTGTATATTTGTAACCCATAGCAAGATTAAATTCTTTTGGGGGGAATTAAATTGTTTACTTGCGCCCAATCTCCGGGGGTATCGGTCTGAAATTAAGGTCTCACGTCCGCCGGCAGAAACATTTGAGTAGCTGCAGTCAGGAGGGAGCATGGTCCCACGAAAACAATTGAACTCCCCCCTCTAAATGTTTGAGAAAAATTATACCTCTCATTCAGTGGTTAGAGATTCATTTTTGATAGGTACCATTAATAGTTTCAACATAATTTTTGCTTATCAGCTCCAGCAGCATTTTGTAGAGGGATTAGAAACCTCGAAAAGCTGATCATTTTAATTAGAGGACAGAGACCCATTTAGAAAAAAAAAAGAAGCAAGTGCTCCTATTTCTGTAGCTCTGCTATGATCTTATGAATCTGTAGAGGGAAACTCTGTGTACAGTCACATGTGGTGAACCTACAGTAGATACTAATACCCCTTTCAGACAAGAGAAATGTACCCGGTAATTTCCGGACTCTGGAAGGGTCGAACAGGGATTTTTTTCTGTCTGAAAGGGTCAACACGGGACTGAATTCCCGGGAATTCAACCCAAGTTTCTACCTGGGTTTTTTCACGGATCGTACACTGGTTGCCGGCTGTCTGAAAGGGTCCGACCCGGGATTTTAGAAATGGGTCAAAATTAACAGCGCTGATTGGCTGAGCTGACGGACCACTGGCGATTGGCTGAGCAGCAGGGTGTCTCTGTTTGGCTGAGCGGGCGTGGCACTGGCATCTGAGGTCACAACTGTGCTGCAGGGGAGACGGATGAGAGCAGTGAGCATGGCGCACTGGAAGGAGGAAGAGATCAGGGAGCTGTTTCCTGTTAGAGTGGAGGAGGAAATCCGGAAGCAGATCACTGGGACAGTGAAGGACGCCACAGTGTACACCAACATTGCCAAGATACTTACCTGAAGGGGCATTGAACGCAAACAGCAGCAGGTACTGAATAAACAAAGCACTCAGAAAATACTACAACAAAGCTCACGACCACAACAGGTGGAAAAGTGGGGCTGCTAGAATGGAGTGGGCTTACTATGATCAGTGCAATTAAGTTTTTGGCAATTCTGCACTGGTTAATCCCATTGCCATTTCATCGCCCAGTTGTGCGTCCTCATGAAGCGATACCCCAGAGAACAGCCAATACATTCCGCCGACGCCACCAATGTTCCGTGATGACATCACAGAGATCAGCGACACCTATCCGATGGCTGCTGTGGGGGGCCCAGTCACCAATACTATCGAGGTCGATGCCAATGGAAGCAGCACAGAGACACCGGCTGGGACACAGACTTCTGCGCAGACTGAGACCCCAAATTAGTTTTTGTTTTACTTTACACACATTTAAGAATTTAGTTTTATTTAAAATCCAGTATATAGTATGGGCCATATTCCACAATGATGTATTTTGCACTTGTTATTTTTAAATGCTGCGTTACACATTCAGTTCCTGACTGTCATGTATATCATCAATATCAGAAGGCCACAACGACTGCTAACATCATCATAGGCCTGTACACACCCGCACGAATAGCACAAATTATCCTTTAGAAAGGATAAATTGTGCATAGCATGCAGTGTTTGCACAATTGCGCACTTCCATCATACATGATATCTTTGTCTTCACCGATACTCAGAATGTATATGTTGCAGTGTGTAGCTAGTGTGCAAGAGGCAGGAGTCCTCAAGCACATGTATGCTGACATCACTGCTATTTGATTTTTAAATTGTTTTTTTTTTTACCTTCATTTCTAGTCTGTGACGTACATGAACGGAAGAAAAAAACTTCAAAGATGGAGCAAGCTACGCGCATAATGACAAGAATCCTGGTAAATCAGCTGTGAGATTCGATGCTGAAATGCTGGCACAGGAGGATGCCCGACTCCAACGCTTTTTTGACAACAAGAAAGAGTTACAAAATTCATTTCTCATGCAACTTGTGGGTATGCATGAACGCATTTCTAGGGAAAACAGAGAGGCACAGATGTCTTTTCTTAATGGTCTGGTGTCTAGATTACACAATCCGCACCCTCCACACCCTTTTCCAGTGTATCCTCCTCACTATTCTGAGGGCTCATTTTTCCAACTACCAGCAACATAACAGAGGCATGCAGTTTATGGAAACAAACCCCTCAAATCCACCTAATGCTACTCCACATGGCACTAAGCATAATAGTCCAGATGGCACAGGGAAAACTACTCACTATGGCGCAGTGCATAGTTATCTAGATGGCACAGGGAATAATTTTTCACACGGCTCTGCGCGTAGCAGTCCACATGCCAATAATAGACCAGTCCTGATGGTACAGTGCATAGCAGTCCACATCAGGCTTGCCTACCCTCCCGCATTCAGCGGGAGGCTCCCGATTTTTACATGAGCCTCCCGCTGCCCCGCAAACCTTACCAGCCCTCCCGGATTATAGTGTTCCCTCCATAAAGATCCGGGCTGCGCATGCAGGAGAAGCGTCATGGCCGCCCATGCGGGTTTGTGGTGGGTAGCGGTGGCACACTGTGTAGGAGGCAGTGTGAACGGAGGCGAGCTAGGCAGCGGCAGAGAATAATTAGCGGAGGAGTGTGCAGAGTATAGTGAAGCAAATGAGCCGGCTCGGCACCCAGGGCTTTGCTTCACTGTGGCTGGCCCCGCCCATAATACTCTGAGTAGTCTGCGTGTATCAGCCCAGCTTCCTCTTCCTGCTCCCTTACTGATCCTGATTGTGCCTGCCCTGGGCTGCCTCCTCCCACCACACTGCCCCAGGGTCGGCTTCTGCTCTTCAGGAAGGAGCAATGAAGCAACAGTAAGTGAGTGGTATACTGGGGTGATGTGATATGGGGGAGTGGGGGCTCTCCATATAGTGTAATATGTGCTGTGTGTGCTGGGGTGATATGGGGGAGTGGGGGTTCACTATATAGTGTAATACGTGCTGGGGGAATGTGATATGGGGGAGTGGGGGCTATATATATAGTGTAATATGTGCTGGGGTGATATGGGGGAGTGGGGGCTCAATATAGTGTAGTATGTGTTGTGTGTACTGGGGTGATATGGAGTAGTGGGGACTCTCCATATAGTGTAGTATATGCTGTGTGTACTGGGGTGATATGGGGGAGTGGGGACTCTCCATATAGTGTAGTATGTGCTGTGTGTACTGGGGTGATATTGGGGAGTGGGGGCTCTGCATAATGTAATTTAGTATGGTGCTAGGTGTAATATGGGGGAGGGGGTTGTGTATTATGTAATATGGTGCTGTGTGTAATATGAGGGGGGGTTGTGTATAACACAATATAACATGGTGCTGTGCAGCACCGTAACTACGTCCAGGTGTGCCTGGCACACAGCGCAGTTGCCCTGGGTGGCGCCACTGCAGCAGTCACCTATCCTTCAGCATTGGCTGCCCTGCGCTGCTGTGAATGCTGGGATGCGCTTCCCTCATCCAAGCGTTAACAGTGGTAGCCAGCCAATGCGGAAGGAGAGGGGACAGCTGCAGCGGCGCCTCTACCATATACATAGCGCTGCTGCGGCTCCAGTCCCTCTCCCTCCTCCTCCTACTTCCCTGCGGCTGCCCGGGATCTGCCAGCACGAGGAGCCTGACTTCCAGCGGGGAGAGATGGTAAGTATCTATCTATCTAACTATCTATCTTTCTATCTATCTCTCTATTCTGTCTGCCGCAATGTGTAAAAAGGGGGACTGGCTGCCGTAATGTGTAAAAAGGGCACGCTGTCTGCCGTAATGTGTAAAAAGGGCACGCTGTCTGCCGTAATGTGTAAAAAGGGGACGCTGTCTGCCGTAATGTGTAAAAAGGGGACGCTGTCTGCCATAATGTGTAAAAAGGGGGATGCTGTCTGCCGTAATGTGTAAAAAGGGCACGCTGTCTGCATTAATGTGTAAAAAGGGGACGCTGTCTGCCGTAATGTGTAAAAAATGGGACGCTGTCTGCCGTAATGTGTAAAAAAGGGGATGCTGTCTGCCGTAATGTGTAAAAGGGCTCTACCTGGTGTAGTGGCACTACTGTGCAGCGTAATTTGAATAATGGAAACTACTGTGCACCATAGTATGAATTGGTATTATTTTGTGGCCACGCCCCTTCCCCATGAAGCCATGCCCCTATATATCTTGCATTGGGGGGGGGGGTGTGCGCCAACGCTGTTTCTTGCACACAGCGCTAAAATGCCTAGTTACGGCACTGGTGCTGTGTGTACTAGGTGTAATATGGGTGAGTGGGTGCTGTTTATAATATAATATATTATGGCGCTGTCTATATTGGTTGTAATATGTATATATATATGTGTGTGTATAAATCTAAGTACACACAATCCCACACTAGTGTACAGTGTATAGATTTTCTATTTGTCCTTCTCTTGCCACAAATGTACACGGTACATTAATATAAAGTGCACCTACAGTATATTATTACTCTAATTTTTTTTTTTGCTGCTTTTAGTACTGTAGTTTTAACCTGCCATTGCAGGACACACCCCTGAGTGGTAATAAATACGCCCATAGGTGGAGCTAGACACACCCTTTGGGCGGACCATGGCACACCCTCAACGGCGCACCGCGGAGACATTCTGGTACCACCTGGAATCTCCCTGAAACTAGTTTTCAAAAGTAGGCAAGTATGGTCCACATGCCACTGTGCATAATATAGTCCAGACTGCACAGGGAATAATACTCCACATGGCACTGTGTATACTTATCCAGATGGCACAGCGAATAATCCTCCACATGGCACGAAGTATACTTATCCAGATGGCACTACTCACAACCGTCCACTGGGCAGCACTTCTTACAGACACAAAATATATAAACACACAGCGCTTATATAACCACCAAAAAATCTATTAGTCTTAGCTGTTTTAATTGATACCAAGTTCCTGCAGCTCCTACCGGTGGTACTGTTCCACCCACTAATTAACAAGGATATATACAAAAAAGATTTTATAAAGGAGCGCTTGAAACAAAGATATACAATCAAATGAATTTATAGTCAATTTATTTAAATCTACTCCACATAGAGCATAAAGATAAAATGCATAAACTTCATAAAATGTGCAAATATTACAATCCCATGCCTTTAGAATAACCGTCCATTAATGAACATCCATAAATCTGTTTGTGACCAATTTATAGCGTCTGTGTGATATTCGGACTCACTGGTCCCTTTAGTATAAATTTTCACAGTCTCTGTGGTACCACATAACTTATATGTCCAAAGCGGGGGAGAGGGGGAGAGCGCTGTGTGAGATGGTGACCACAGCGGTATGCTACGACCCCTCTTGCAAGCTCTTTCCCGGCCGTAGTTTAAATTGCTGGATACTCACGGCCGCCGCAGTACTCGGCTTCACGGGGAGCGGACCTCTTTAGCCAGGTCTCGCTTTTGCTGTATCCCCGGTCGAACGGCTCACCAGCCTGCCACAGGTCACAGGATGAAGTGTAATGGCTAAGGTAACAGGATCAATCAAAGAAATGCCCTCTGTGAGTATCCAGCAATTTAAACGCCTTATCCCCCCTAGGGGGTGTTTCCCAATGCATCCTAACCTCTGGCGGGAAAGGGTATGCAGCCAATACTTTTTAAGAAATTATTAATTGTTATCGGGGGGAAACCCACGCATCATCACACATTTTATTTCTCAGATTCAGGAAAACTACAGGTAGTTTTTCCCTCACCGAACATAATACCCCTTTTTTGGTGGTACTCGTATTATCAGAAATGTATAAAACATTTTCCATTGTCTCAATCATGTAACGTGTGGCCCTACTGGAAATCACGGTTGTCTCTTCACCGTCGACACAGGAGTCAGTATCCGTGTCGGCGTCTGTATCTGCCATCTGCCTGACGGCCTATGAGACGTCTGGACAGGCACAAGCTGAGTAGCCGGCTGTCTCATGTCAACCACTGTTTTTTTTTTTATATAGAGCCGACACTGTCACGTAATTTTCAACAGTACATCCACTCAGGTGTCGACCCCCTAGGGGGTGACATCACTGTTACAGACACTCTGCTCCGCCTCCACATCATTTTCCTCCTCATACATGTCGACACACACGTACCGACACCCAGCACACACACAGGGAATGCTCTGATAGAGGACAGGACCCACTTAGCCCTTTGGGGAGACAATAAGAATTTACTTACCGATAATTCTATTTCTCGGAGTCCGTAGTGGATGCTGGGGTTCCTGAAAGGACCATGGGGAATAGCGGCTCCGCAGGAGACAGGGCACAAAAGTAAAGCTTTTACAGGTCAGGTGGTGTGTACTGGCTCCTCCCCCTATGACCCTCCTCCAGACTCCAGTTAGGTACTGTGCCCGGACGAGCGTACACAATAAGGGAGGATTTTGAATCCCGGGTAAGACTCATACCAGCCACACCAATCACACCGTACAACTTGTGATCTAAACCCAGTTAACAGTATGATAACAGAGGAGCCTCTGAAAGATGGCTTCCTAAACAATAACCCGAATTAGTTAACAATAACTATGTACAAGTATTGCAGATAATCCGCACTTGGGATGGGCGCCCAGCATCCACTACGGACTCCGAGAAATAGAATTATCGGTAAGTAAATTCTTATTTTCTCTATCGTCCTAAGTGGATGCTGGGGTTCCTGAAAGGACCATGGGGATTATACCAAAGCTCCCAAACGGGCGGGAGAGTGCGGATGACTCTGCAGCACCGAATGAGAGAACTCCAGGTCCTCCTTTGCCAGGGTATCAAATTTGTAAAAATTTACAAACGTGTTCTCCCCTGACCACGTAGCTGCTCGGCAGAGTTGTAATGCCGAGACCCCTCGGGCAGCCGCCCAAGATGAGCCCACCTTCCTTGCGGAATGGGCCTTAACAGATTTAGGCTGTGGCAGGCCTGCCACAGAATGTACAAGTTGAATTTTGTTACAAATCCAACGAGCAATCGACTGCTTAGAAGCAGGTGCACCCAACTTGTTGGGTGCATACAGTATAAACAGCGAGTCAGATTTTCTGACTCCAGCCGTCCTTTAAATGTATATTTTTAAGGCTCTGACAACGTCCAACAACTTGGAGTCCTTCAAGTCGTCTGTAGCCGCAGGCACTACAATAGGCTGGTTCAGGTGAAACGCTGATACCACCTTAGGGAGAAAATGCGGACGCGTCCGCAGCTCTGCCCTATGTCGAATGGAAAATTAAATAAGGGCTTTTATAAAACAAAGCCGCCAGTTCAGATACTCTCCCGGCCGAAGCCAGGGCCAGTAACATAGTCACTTTCCATGTGAGATATTTCAAATCCACATTCTTTAGTGGTTCAAACCAATTGGATTTGAGGAAATCTAAACTACATTTAGATCCCACGGTGCCACCTTAGGCACCACAGGAGGCTGTATATGCAGTACTCCTTTGATAAAAATCTGGACCTCAGGGACTGAGGCCAATTCTTTTTGGAAGAATATTGATAGGGCCGAAATTTGAACCTTAATAGATCCCAATTTGAGACCCATAGACAATCCTGATTGCAGGAAATGTAGGAAAACGACCCAGTTGAAATTCCTCCATCGGAGCACTCCGCTGCTCGCACCACGCAACATATTTTCGCCAAATAAGACGATAATGCTTCGCGGTGACTTCCTTCCTTGCCTTTATCAAGGTAGGAATGACTTCTTCTGGAATGCCTTTTCCTTTTAGGATCTGGCATTCAAACGCCATGCCGTCAAACGCAGCCGCGGTAAGTCTTGAAAAAGACAAGGACCCTGCTGAAGCAGGTCCCTTCTCAGAAGTAGAGGCCACGGATCGTCCGTGACCATCTCTTGAAGTTCCGGGTACCAAGTCCTTCTTGGCCAATCCGGAGCCACTAGTCTTACTCCTCTTTGCCGTATAATCCTCAATACCTTTGGTATGAGAGGCAGAGGAGGAAACACATATACCGACTGGTACACCCAAGGTGTTACCAGCGCGTCCACAGCTATTGCCTGCAGATCTCTTGACCTGGCGCAATACCTGTCCAGTGTTTTGTTGAGGCGAGACGCCATCATGTCCACCATTGGTTTTACCCAACGGTTTAATAGCATGTGGAAAACTTCTGGATGAAGTCCCCACTCTCCCGGGTGAAGGTCGTGTCTGCTGAGGAAGTCTGCTTCCCAGTTGTCCACGCCCGGGATGAATACTGCTGACAGTGCTATCACGTGATTCTCCGCCCAGCGAAGGATCCTGGCAGCTTCTGCCATTGCCCTCCTGCTTCTTGTGCCGCCCTGTCTGTTTACATGGGCGACTGCCGTGATGTTGTCCGACTGGATCAACACCGGTCTTCCTTGAAGCAGAGGTTCCGCCTGGCTTAGAGCATTGTAGATTGCTCTTAGTTCCAGAATGCTTATGTGAAGAGACTTTTTCAGGCTCGACCACACTCCCTGGAAATTTCTTCCCTGTGTGACTGCTCCCCAGCCTCTCAGGCTGGCATCCGTGGTCACCAGGATCCAATCCTGCATGCCGAATCTGCGGCCCTCCAATAGATGAGCCTCCTGCAACCACCACAGAAGGGATACCCTTGTCCTCGGCGACAGGGTTATCCGCAGGTGCATCTGAAGATGCGACCCTGACCATTTGTCCAACAGATCCCTTTGCATGGAATCTGCCGAAAGGGATTGCTTCGTAAGAAGCTACCATTTTTTCCCAGGACTCTTGTGCATTGATGTACAGACACCTTTCCTGGTTTTAGGAGGTTCCTGACCAGGTCAGATAACTCCTTGGCTTTTTCTTCGGGAAGAAAAACCTTTTTCTGAACTGTGTCCAGAATCATCCCCAGGAACAGCAGACGAGTTGTCGGCATTAATTTGGATTTTGGAATATTCAGAATCCATCCGTGCTGCTTTAGCACCTCTTGAGATAGTGCTAAACCCATCTCTAGCTGTTCTCTGGACCTTGCCCTTATTAGGAGATCGTCCAAGTATGGGATAATTAATACGCCTTTTCTTCGAAGAAGAAATATTATCTCGGCCATTACCTTTGTAAAGACCCGAGGTGCCGTGGACAAACCAAACGGCAGCGTCTGAAACTGATAGTGACAGTTTTGTACAACGAACCTGAGGTACCCCTGGTGTGAGGGGTAATTGGAACGTGGAGATACGCATCCTTGATGTCCAAGGATACCATAAAGTCCCCTTCTTCCAGGTTCGCTATCACTGCTCTGAGTGACTCCATCTTGAACCTGAACTTCTTTATGTACAGGTTCAAGGACTTCAGATTTAGAATAGGCCTTACCGAGCCATCCGGCTTCGGTACCACAAAAAGAGTGGAATAATACCCCTTCCCTTGTTGTAGAAGAGGTACCTTGACTATCACCTGCTGAGAATACAGCTTGTGAATGGCTTCCAAAACCGTCTCCCTTTCTGAGGGGGACGTTGGTAAAGCAGACTTCAGGAAACGGCGAGGTGGCTCTGTCTCTAATTTCAACCTGTACCCCTGAGATATTATCTGCAGGATCCAGGGATTTACCTGCGAGTGAGCCCACTGCGCGCTGTAATTCTTGAGACGACCGCCTACCGCCCCCGAGTCCGCTTGCGAAGCCCCAGCGTCATGCTGAGGCTTTTGTAGAAGCCGGGGAGGGCTTCTGTTCCTGGGAAGGAGCTGCCTGTTGCTGTCTCTTCCCTCGTCCTCTGCCTCGTGGCAGATATGAATAGCCCTTTGCTCTCTTATTTTTAAAGGAACGAAAGGGCTGCGGTTGAAAGGTCGGTGCCTTTTTCTGTTGGGGAGTGACTTGAGGTAGAAAGGTGGATTTCCCGGCCGTAGCCGTGGCCACCAAATCCGATAGACCGACCCCAAATAACTCCTCTACGCATCGCCTGTCCACTGTCGTGTCCATAAAGCTCTTCTGGCCGAAATGGACATAGCACTTACCCGTGATGCCAGTGTGCAGATATCTCTCTGTGCATCACGCATATAAAGAAATGCATCCTTTATTTGTTCTAACGACAGTAAAATATTGTCCCTGTCCAGGGTATCAATATTTTCGATCAGGGACTCTGACCAAACTACCCCAGCACTGCACATCCAGGCAGTCGCAATAGCTGGTCGTAGTATAACACCTGCATGTGTGTATACCTTTTTGGATATTTTCCATCCTCCTATCTGATGGATCTTTAAGTGCGGCCGTCTCAGGAGAGGGTAACGCCACTTGTTTTGATAAGCGTGTTAGCGCTTTGTCCACCCTAGGAGGTGTTTCCCAGCGCTCCCTAACCTCTGGCGGGAAAGGGTATAAAGCCAATAACTTCTTTTAAATTAGCAGTTTTTTATCGGGGCACCCCACGCTTCATCACACACGTCATTTAATTCTTCTGATTCGGTAAAAACTACTGGTAGTTTTTTCACACCCCACATAATACCCTGTTTAGTGGTACCTGTAGTATCAGCTAAATGTAACATCTCCTTTATTGCCAAAATCATATAACGTGTGGCCCTTCTGGAAAATACGGTTGATTCGTCACCTTCACCACCGGAATCAGTGCCTGTGTCTGGGTCTGTGTCGACCGACTGAGGCAAGGGACGTTTTACAGCCCCTGACGGTGTTTGAGGCGCCTGGACAGGCACTAATTGAGTGTCCGGCCGCCTCATGTCGGCAAACGACTGCTTAAGCGAGTTGACGCTATCCCGTAATTCCACAAATAAAGGCATCCATTCTGGTGTCGACCCCCTAGGAGGTGACATCCTCATATTTGGCAATTGCTCCGCCTCCACACCAATAACGTCCTCATACATGTCGACACACACGTACCGACACACAGCAGACACACAGGGAATGCTCTATACGAAGACAGGACCCACTAGCCCTTTGGGGAGACAGAGGGAGAGTCTGCCAGCACACACCAAAAAGCGCTATATATGACAGGGATAGCCTTATGATTAAGTGCTCCCTTATAGCTGCTTTTATATTAATATATTGCCATTTATTTTGCCCCCCCTCTCTGTTATACCCTGTTTCTGTAGTGCAGTGCAGGGGAGAGACCTGGGAGCCTTCCTGACCAGCGGAGCTGTGACAGAAAATGGCGCCGTGTGCTGAGGAGATAGGCCCCGCCCCTTTTTCGGCGGGCTCGTCTCCCGCTATTTAGTACATTTAGGCAGGGGTAAATATCTCCATATAGCCTCTGGGGCTATATGTGAGGTATTTTTAGCCTTTTTAAAGGTTTTCATTTGCCTCCCAGGGCGCCCCCCCCCCCAGCGCCCTGCACCCTCAGTGACTGCCGTGTGAAGTGTGCTGAGAGGAAAATGGCGCACAGCTGCAGTGCTGTGCGCTACCTTAAGAAGACTGCAGGAGTCTTCAGCCGCCGATTCTGGACCTCTTCTTGCTTCAGCATCTGTGAGGGGGCCGGCGGCGTGGCTCCGGTGACCATCCAGGCTGTACCTGTGATCGTCCCTCTGGAGCTTCATGTCCAGTAGCCAAGAAGCCAATCCATCCTGCACGCAGGTGAGTTCACTTCTTCTCCCCTCTGTCCCTCGTTGCAGTGATCCTGTTGCCAGCAGGAATCACTGTAAAATAAAAAACCTAAGCTAAACTCTCTAAGCAGCTCTTTATGAGAGCCACCTAGAATTGCACCCTTCTCGGCCGGGCACAAAAATCTAACTGGAGTCTGGAGGAGGGTCATAGGGGGAGGAGCCAGTACACACCACCTGACCTGTAAAAGCTTTACTTTTGTGCCCTGTCTCCTGCGGAGCCGCTATTCCCCATGGTCCTTTCAGGAACCCCAGCATCCACTTAGGACGATAGAGAAAGAGGGAGAGTTTGCCAGCACACACCAGAGCGCTATATATGTATAGGGACAACCTTACAATAAGTGTCTATCCCTTATAGCTGCTTATATCTGTTATTTTGCCAAATAAGTGCCCCCCTCTCTTTTTTACCCTGTTTCTGTAGTTGCAGGATGCAGGGGAGATTCTGGGAGCCTTCCTACCAGCGGAGCTGTGTGGGAAAAATGGCGCTGTGTGCTGAGGAGATAGGCCCCGCCCCCTTCACGGCGGGCTCTTCTCCCGCTTTTTACTGGAAAACTGGCAGGGGTTAAATACATCCATATAGCCCAGGAGCTATATGTGATGTATTTTTCGCCAACTAAGGTAAATTCATTGCTTCCCAGGACGCCCCCCCCCCAGCGTCCTGCACCCTCAGTGACCGGAGTGTGAAGTGTGCTGAGAGCAATGGCGCACAGCTGCAGTGCTGTGCGCTACCTTATGAAGACAGGAAAGTCTTCTGCCGCCGATTTATGGACCTCTTCTTGCTTCAGCATCTGTAAGGGGGCCGGCGGCGCGGCTCCGGGACCCATCCATGGCTGGGCCTGTGATCGTCCCTCTGGAGCTAATGTCCAGTAGCCTAAGAAACCCAATCCACTCTGCACGCAGGTGAGTTCGTTTCTCTCCCCTAAGTCCCTCGATGCAGTGAGCCTGTTGCCAGCAGGTCTCACTGAAAATAAAAAACCTATTTAAACTTTTACTCTAAGCAGCTCAGGAGAGCCACCTAGATTGCACCCTTCTCGTTCGGGCACAAAATCTAACTGAGGCTTGGAGGAGGGTCATAGGGGGAGGAGCCAGTGCACACCAGCTAGTCCTAAAGCTTTTACTTTGTGCCCAGTCTCCTGCGGAGCCGCTATTCCCCATGGTCCTTTCGGAGTCCCCAGCATCCACTAGGACGTTAGAGAAACGAAGAAGCAGTTTAAACTCTAAAGGTTATATTTAAAATGATACATGTGAGGTAACATGTACCTAACTATCAAACAATAAAACCAAAACTTTGTCAACAACAATAACAAAACTTTTTTGCAACATATCCCTTGTCCCTCTACTGTGTCATAGTAGTTAAGTTAGCAGTGAGAGTGTTGCGGATTTCCTCAGCACTGCCACTACTTTTCTCCCCGGGTTTTTATTTTTTGTATAACCCGGGTTTTTCCCGGCTTCACAAAACCGGGGGGAGGGGGGGGGGGGGGGGGGGACGTGAATTTTAGATTTTTCTGTCTGAAAGCGGTACCAGTGATCCACTAGACTAGACCATTTACTTTGGGTGGGCTATAGAAGATCTACATGCATTATGTCTACAGTAATTAGGTCAACCCCATATGGCCGATCAACATATACAAAATGTCAACATTGGAAAAGGTCAGCAGGTACAAAAAGGTCGACATAAAATGGTCGACACTTTGTCTTGCAATTTCTGGGATTAGTGTGGATAGTTTTGGCATCTACAACCAACTGATGAAACGCTTCACTCGCCATGCTTTGGGCATGGTGTATCGCTTCACTCACCACAAGGTTACTAAATGTTATGATTTTTGACATGGATAGCCAAGGAAGGAAAAAGATTTTTAAAAAAACCATGAAAAAAAAATTTAAAACCATGTGTCGACCAATGTCATGTTAACCATATGAACCAGACGACCTAGTGCCTATGTTGACCAATAGTGCAGATCACATTATCTTGAAAGTAAACCTGCAATAGCTATAAGGTGTGCAAGCACAATGTTCCCCATGAATGCTTATAGAAAATAATACTACAACACTTTCTTATGGAAAACAGCAACATTTGTTTTAATAGTTTTAATATAGACTACAATAATGTATCTTCAGCAAAAGTGAAATTTTTACATTTGGAGACTCTCAGTTATATTTGACGAATCTAGCTATGTGTTAAATAACAGAATGGGTGCAAAGCTAAATTATAGACAAGGAGGAGCAAACCCACCTGGTATCTCTGTCCAGGCAGAAGATTTGGGTGCTGAAATTATGAACAAGAAGGCCTTGGGAATATTATAAACTGAAGGAACATATGGAGAAAAGTAGGAGTAAAATTACGGAATTTATAAATCCATATTAGTTGGGGTTAGGAAAAATGGGCAAACGCTTTGTCCACGTCCACACTTAAAATGAGGTTACTTGTTTCCTTTTTCTGATGGGTAATTACTGTGGGATACCAATCCGCGCCAGTCAGTCATTTTATAGGCTGTGTTTGAAAAATGACAGTTAGGAGCTATATGGTTGATAATTTCTCTCCAAGCTTTGATACATCTCCCCCTATGGCTCAAATTAATCATCTAATGTAATATAGAGAGAGCCAGAGCCCAGTAAAGCTTCTTTGGACCACGTGTAAATAGGTAAAATGCCTTGAAGCTCTGACCACTAAAACTGTTGCGGTGATGATGAAGTCTTGGTTAAGAAGTGAAAGAGAGCGATGGCACTGGACCTGAACCAAGAAGAATTCCTCCTCACATGATGCTTGTTTACTAAGTAAGAGAGGAGGATAAATGCGTACATTTTTATGATGGGAGGTGTAGCCTGTCTGAGTGTGACATGCGGGATATGCATGTGAGCCCAAACAGTTGAATTGAGACAATTTTATGGACGTCTAAGCAGTCCCGTTTAAACGGGATTATTAGATACCTAAAACAATTGAATTTCCCCAAAAGAGTGTTTACTCTGCAAATTTTTGTCTAGCAACCCGACTCTCCACACAATGACAGGCTTGTGCACCACGTACATTGTCATTAGCTAGGACATACCAACTAAAAGAAGTACAAATCACTTTCTTATACAAATAGATCTAAATATTAAAAATGATATTAATTAATTTTGCAGCATGTTAATGATCTGTACAGATGCTGACATCGCAATGTTGAAGATCCTGACAGGGGTGAGTTAGGCCTTCTAACTACCCCAACCGCAGCCTAACCGAACCTCCCCAGTTAGTGCCTAAACCTAACTCCCCTCCCTGCAGCCTAACCCTCCCCCTTTAGAGCCAAAACCTAACACCCCCCCTGCAGCCTATCCTAACCTCCACACCCACACACCCCAACGCTCAGCATGACCATAACAGTCCTGGCTATACATCCCTTCGGGACTCCAGGTGTCAGGATTCTGGCATCTGTGTTCTGACAGGTGTCGGGATTCCAGCGTCTGGATTTCAGCAGCCGGGATCTGGAACTTATGTCATATAGTGATATACTGGCTTTTATCTGGATTTTGAAAGTGGAGCAAATACTGTAAATAAGTATTTTCCAATTGACAGTTCAATCAAATGGCCCGGTAAAATGTGGTTAGACTTGTTTATACTAGACTTGAAATGTGTGCTATGTAATTTGAACTATTTTATTTTTATTTGCATTTTGGAGGCCAATGGTAGAGATTTAGTTGCCTGTCCAAATATTGTGTCATAATAGGATGAGCAAAAAATTGTATATTGAACAAAACATTTACAACAAATAGAAAAATCTGAATCAATTAGGCAGCACCATTTCAGACTGAAATACCTGGCAAGAGGTATCAATCAGCAGGAAAACTCTGTATTTTGTTGGCGTGTATGATAAAAATAGATGACCTTATACCTTTAAAAGAGCCTCAGGACATATTGTTTACTTGGTCTGATCACTGCCAGAGGTCTCCTTCACCTATTCAGGATTTTTAGCATGAGCACAGTTTGTGCATTAAGCTTAGGAATGGTCAACATGACCGCTCAAACAAAGATTGCCAAATAATACAGATGTGTCATTATCTCAGTAGGGGAACCAAAAATGTGTGATTCTGAATTTTGGATAAGGGATACTCAACCTGTACTTCAATTTAGTTATATGATCTTTGAAAACAATCAGAAATGTCTAAGCACCTCAATGGGGCAGATTTAATTGTGACAAGTGCCATCTACTGGCAGTCTTGAGTAATGAGCATGTTTCGGAGCTATTCAATTGTTTATCTGATAGACGCCCATTAGCCGAGGCAGTCGCATTTTTTCTCGCACCTCCAGAGGCTGCAAGAAAAATTGTGACTGCCATGGCTAATAGGTGTCTGATCGACTGAATAGCTCCATTAGACGCCCAGCAGGGGGGGGCGCGGCACAACTGAATCGCTTCCATTGTGCTTCCTAATAGTAACACAAAATAAAAGAATACAAATTTAAAATTAAAAGAGGGCTAAAAAATATTTTATAAATATTTTTAAATGTGAAAAGATAATGAGCTGCTTTGCATATACGAACTCTTGTTCAGTATACTTGGTACAATAATGCAAGTGGGATAAGACTGCTTTATCAATAAAGTACAGTGTACTGTTAAAAAGAATTAAAAAAGCAACCTGAACATATACACATACGCACATATATATTTATCTCAGACACACACATACACACACTACATACAAAAATGGTCCAGTATCGACATAGTCACTGCCCATCAAACGCTAAAGGCATCTTAAATACATCTTAGCGCCATTTCCCTAAATAATTGACCCAACCCGCCTGTGACCAGTGATCCATCAAGGAATTTCTTCATATTAAAAAACCCTCATTTGCCGTTCCCAATGATTTTCGGTCGGAATCATGGTATCATTATTTCAAACTTGTTTATTATTCCCTACTCCCTGAATATTAATGTGTTTGCGGCATAAAACATGGAGTTTGAATATGAATACCATATAGCCCCTTGTGACGAGTGTATGAAATAATACTGAATTCAAGTGATAGTCAGAGCCAGCAGGAACACACACTTTCACTGGCACTTATAGAAATTACTTCCACAATGTAGGTGCCAAATTTTCTTCTGTATCGGCAGTCTCCAGGATTTGTCTTGACCGGAAAATGACACCCAGAGTAATGCTGGGCAAACACTGTTCAATATGCCTGATTAGCCAGTAATCAACCGATCAGGTCAATAAATGAACAGTATATAGTTGTAGCCAAGCAGCAGTTACTGGTTTGTCTGGCATGCAAACCTGTTCAGCATGTCTGAAAAAGATTTTATAATTGGTGCTCTAATTTAAACTGTCTGATGTGTAATGGGCCCTACACACTGGCCGATTTGCCGCAAAAATGCCAAACGTCCGATACAGCCAGCAGACTACCCGGCAGCAGGGGGGGGTGAAGTTTCTTCACTCCCTGGCGTCACCCAGCCCCATAGCCTTGCATGCCAATATGTACGATATTGTCCATAATGGCTGGCAAATATAAACGATGCGGGGCCGCGCATCATTCATCATTGGTGCCTACACACTGAAAGATATGAACAATTTTTTGTACATTACTGAACGAGATTGTTCATATCGGCCGGACACATCGGCAAGTGTGTAGGGCCCTTTAGAGGCTGAAAGCAATATCGTTTCCATAATCAGACAGTGTATAGCAACAATACTGGATGTTGTCAGCATGTCAGATAATTCATCTGTCGGTCTGACATTATAACCTGTAGGTGTATGCCCATCTTAAGTGGTCAAACTGCTAATGAGTGGCTACAATTACCACTGGCAACTGTATTTTCGATACCTAAATCATTCGACAACAGACAGAACTAAATCTTGTATCCAAATACTAAACCTAGACAAACCTTAATCCCAATGTGTGCAACTGCAATGCAAGCTGTATGTTATTTTTTAACACTCTACTCAAAACTACAGCTAATCTATACTTATACCAAATGCTACACAATATAAATGAATTTGATTATATGACAGAGAGTGGCCAAGGAAAAGTTATGACATTATTGCCAGCTAGGTACAAATATGACAAGTTTTCTCTTATGAGTCAAATTTATTTTTCATCAGATTCACCACAACAGAGAGAATACAAATGTGACAAGATTACAATAAACTACAGCCACGTGCCTAGCTAAGTGGGGATAAAAGCCACCTAAACGGGTGTAATTTTCCTGTCATCACACATAACAAGCCAGCACACTGCTGAGTGCAATACATAAACAGTTGTGTGCTCATTCCACAAAACAAAGAGTGAAACATGGAATCAGGACAGTGTAAAGAGGTAATTATACTTTAACATCCTGTTGACATGCAAGGATTTCACTTGCAGACCTAGGGAAATAACATGAGTGCACACAGTTGTGGCAAAGGTTGTACAGGTTGAGTATCCCTTATCCAAAATGCTTGGGACCAGAGGTATTTTGGATATGGGATTTTTCCGTATTTTGGAATAATTGCATACCATAATGAGATATCCTGGCGATGGGACCCAAGTCTAAGCACAGAATGCATTTATGTTACATATACACCTTATACACATAGCCTAAAGGTAATTTTAGCCAATATTTTTTATAATTTTGTGCATTAAACAAAGTGTGTCTACATTCACACAATTCATTTATGTTTCATATACACCTTATACACACAGCCTGAAGGTCATTTAATACAATATTTTTAATAACTTTATGTATTAAACAAAGTTTGTGTACATTGAGTCATCAGAAAACAAAGGTTTCACTATCTCACTCTCACTCAAAAAAGTCCGTATTTCGGAATATTCCGTATTTCGGAATATTTGGATATGGGATACTCAACCTGTATATGGTATGCATAAAATTAACCTGAAATATATGTGCTTGTTCAGTTCCACTTCTCAAGCACTATTCCTGAAATAAACATAATCCAGAAATCTGCATGGAAAAGTAGCACTGGACAATCTGCACTCGCAGATGTTACAAGATCACAAAACAGTATCCATAAACTAGAGTAGACCACAATAAGGGTACTCAGATTAGCAGGAATTAGTCTTAAAGAAACCATAAAATGCCGCAGAACATAGCATAAAACATAATAGCCTTCTCGGTTACCGCACATATGTTAGATTTGTAATACAATGCTTCAATAAAAAAATAAAAATCTGCTCAAAAAAAATAATTTATTTATTTATATATATATATATATATATATATATTAGCCATCGCAAATTATTAGTCATGCTCAGTTCGAGGCAATTTTCTATGCAAGCACAGTTCTTCTATAAACTGCAAAAATGGTTTAATTGTCATTATCTCAACATTCTGTATCTGCGCCACTGTTGCTCAGGTCTAAATTCAGTTTCCAAGCAATCACTCTGAATGAAGCCTAAATGTGTTGGGGGATACACGTTTTGGGTCCCAAAAACATGTTCGTCAACATTCCTTTAACACCAATAACAACCCTAGAATAAATGTAATCTAATAGGACCCAGTGGAGACTGGTTGGTACATAGGAGAAGGGGAGGAGAGGTGCTGGGAGCTGTCAGTTTGGCAGAGCTGCCAGGTGTCTATGTTTCTCTAGCTGCTCAGTACAGCTTTGCACTGTCGCACTTGCACAGATTTTAAAGGCTTTCACACATTTTCAACATAATTAAACACACAAATCAAATTTAAGAATACAAAATGCAATAACGGACATAAAAAGAAAAATATTTCACAGCAGGAATTACAATACAATACAATACATGTTGTAAAACTAACCAAATGAAAATTTGGAACAGGGTAGCAGCTGAATCATGATAAATTTCTAAATAGTAAAACTGGTGCCTTATGTTAGCATTTAGAACTCTCGTTACTAATACTAAAGGCAAATTTGATTGCATGAATATATATTGGGTGTCCACC